>NC_140167.1:2473805-2480393 GCF_963971535.1 Notolepis coatsorum | reverse complement strand
GAAAACATACAAAAACAATTATTCTTGCAAAACAAAATTATTAAAAGTCAGTACTCGACACACAATGCATAATGAAACTAACAATTAAGATGGCTAAAATTACATGGAAGCAAAGAAACAGAAAACAAAAAAAACAAAACAAAATACTTTACAGTATTAAATACAATTTAAGATTATTTTTAAAAGTGAATCTACTGTAAATGCAGCAGAGGTTTTGATGCAGGTTATTCCAAAGAGTTAATGCTCTAAAAATAAAATATCTCCTTATTAAAGCGCTGGTTCTAGGACCTGGCCATTCAAGCTGCCCACTACTGGAACCTCTAGTGTAATGCTCGTGCACAGTATTACTAAAAAAACAATCTGTTTATGTATAAAAACAGGAGTTTTACTGCTCATGACCAACTTGAACAAGTGTATTAAAAAAAAGACAATCTATTTTCAACGTTAAGCCAAGAGAGGCGGGCATGCATACGGCTCACATTAGACCTCAGTGAGCAGCCCAGTACCAACCGAGAGAGAGGGGGGGGTTGGGCGGAGGCTGCTCTGGTGGTGGTGGGACTCTTTGAGGGTCTTGATCTCGTCCTCTGTGATCTCCTCCCGTCCCGCAGATGTGCCCTGTCATCTGGAGACGGGACGCTCCTCAGCCCTCAGTAAGTACGCCGTGTTGAAATCGAGAGGTTTTGAACACAAGGCTTCAGAGAGACCCTGTGTTACGCCTCCCTCCCTGTCCCCCTTTTACAGTAGTCACGTAGTGACTGAGGACTATTATCAACAGGGATTATTAATAGTATACATCCGTGCTTCTATTTTTGACTTGAGCATTTTATGTTGTATTCATTTGGGTCATTCCTGGCTATTGGTGACTTTTCCGTCCTCAGGATATAATTCGTTATATCTTGCTTTTAAAGCGAATCACATGTTTATAATGAAAGGCTTTTATTATAGATTGAGGTCCTCTTTATAACATTAACACACAAAAATGCATGTACTATATATATATATATATATTTTTTTTTTATCCACTTTTTTCTCCCATTTTCTATATTTTTCTCCCATCCCAATTTCGTATCATCCAATTCAACCCTCCCCTGTCACGGACGCTGTTTCTTGCCTCCCACAAGCCGGCTGCAATGTGGACTAAGTCATACATAGCACGAGTCCCCTCCGGTACTTGAGGTAACAGCAGTCGCATCTTTTCACCTGCGCAGCTCGATCTCTCAGTGGCGAGGAGTAACGCGTGGGAGGCTCACGCTGCCCCCGACACTTCCTGATTCTGCTGCGCAGGCGCACCAACCGACCTGTAGGAGTCGCTGTCCACAACGCCCGATCCCCACCCATCAGTTTCCCACCCCCTAATACGGCCAATGTGTATTAGTACGGACGACCAGCTAAACTGAAAGCAATGTGGAGCGCTGGGCTCGAACTGACGAGCCCAGCGTCTCCAGCATTTCGTGGCGAGCGCCTTGCCCACTACTCCACGTAGCCGCCCTATATATATATATATATATATATATATATATATATATATATATATATATATATATATATATATATATATATATATATATATATATATAATTTTAAATAAAGGTTTTAGGCACATACACCCCTTTTTGTGAGGGCTGGGTAGGACTGCTTGCTGCCCAACGAGGGGGCGTGCCAAACATTCTTCCTCGCACACCTGTGAGTGGTTGGCAATCAGCTCCTCGGGAGACTACTAGTACTGCTGGTTGCCTTCCAGTCCTGGCCAGGTCGTCTTGTTGCCGCCATCTACCGCCGCGCTCCTGGTGAGACGTCGGCGTCGCTCTCTAAACTTCCACGGGAGGATTTCTATGTTCTCACTGGGAGACGTCGTGCCATTCTACATTCTACCATCTACCGCCGCGTCTCTGGGGTGAGACGTCGTGCCGGCTACTGCCCTACTCCCTCTTCATGGACCTCGTTCCTGGGGTGAGACTCGTCATCGCTCTCTATATCGTTCCACGGGAGGATGCCGTGTTAACTCACCCCATTCCCCTTCGACCCCCTGTTTGCTGCGTTGCCCCGTCGTCAGCGTTCTGGTCGGGAAGATGCCCGTGTTCTTGAAGATTCCGGTGTTCCTTTTTGTTCGCCCTTTAAAGGCACAGTGCTGCAATTTTTGTGTTCTTGGACTTTAGTGTTTTTTCACCCTTTAAAGGGTCAGTGCCGCTTTTTTTGTGTAGAAATAAACCATGCCCTTGTTTTGGCTAACTCTGAATACCTGTCTGTGTTGTGCAATTGGGGTCGCATACAATCCCTAACACTTTTTACAATGTCCTCAAAGCAAATGTTCAGTTTCAATTAGAGTCGTTCAGTATTGACATTGCTAAATGAGATGTCATGCTAATAATTATGTCATGTTCTACAGTAGGACTTACTACTATATCTAATAACAAGTCATTAGAATAATAGAAGCCTATACTTTGCTGGAACGATTCATTTCGCACGTATACAGTATGTGTGTGTGTGTGCGCTGAGGGTGCCTCACTAAGCCGTTATTTCGTTTAGCAATAGAAATACATCAAACCAACAATAAATAATATCATAGAGAAGACAGTACATGGCATATTAATACAGTATATTCCACTATAGAGTAGTTATATCTGCGGCGATCGGTTTAGTTCTTATTTATTTAGTTTGCAGTGTGTGTGTGTAATGCTCACAATGCCTTATTGAGTCAGGACTATAAATGCAAAACGTAATTATTAATGATACAAATATTGTCGTATTAATTATCATTATAATTATTTTTATTCCACGGATGTCTGTAGTATCGGCAATCCCCAATGACTTGTCCCAGAGAAAGATGTTGAAACCACGGGCGTACACCGGTCTGTCCGACTTACGACTGCCTTTTCGATTTCATAAATCCTACAAAGAATTTACAATACGAAGCCGTTCGAGAATGCCGAATAAGTACGTACAGTAAATCGAGTTACGAAGGAATTCCTTGGTAACTTTTAGGTATATGTCTGTTCGAGAATGAGGACCATTGACAACACTCTTTGAGAGGGAGGGACATTCATCTCCAGAAGGCAAAAGCTATAAGATTCTTAAGATACTGGTATGTTGACCGTCAGGTACTGCGCCTGATTGAAGAGCCTCAAGCACTAAACAAAAGGTCGGTGCGTATAGAAAGATATGTTGAGGAATCTATCTGGACAGTGGAGACAGAGACAGACAAAGACAGGCAGAGAGATGAATGTAATGAGAACCTTAAATGGATTGAAATGTATACTTACCTAAAATGTAGACAAGTATTGCAATGAATTACAGTTATTAAGACAATAGAATGCCTGAAACATAATACAAAGTATCCTACCCAATTACCTGAACTCTTGTCATACGTTTACCTGAAACTAAATTGAAGAATGTGAGAGACAGACAGACAGAGACAGAGATAGACAGAGACAAACAGAGAGAGACAGACATACAGAAACAGATAGAAAGGCTGACAGAGACAGACACAGACAGAGATAGGTAGAAAGACAGACGGAAACAAACAGAGAAAGACAGACGGACAGAGACAAATTAAGAAAGAGACAGGCAGACAGACGGAGACAAACAGAGAGAGAGACACACAGACACAGACACAAATAGGCCGTGAGCCAGGGCCCCAAATTTGGACCAGGGGTACCATCTTGGGGGACTAACTTTCATTGTGATTTTTGGGAAGGTATACACCCCTACTGCTAGAAAAGATGTGATAGCAATGCAGCATTTGCCTCCAAATGTGTGCTATCACCCATTTTATAACACTACCAAGCATATTTTTCAGGCCTCCTGTCCGAAATTACATGCCCCAAATTAATCATGATAGCTCCTGAACCATAAGGCCTATATGCATGTTTCTGGTCTCCTTTGATAGGTAACAAGTTCAAGTTTCTTTATTAGTTGTCATACAGAAGTACAGAATACTTTTATACAAAATGCTTCTTTCTGTTACGCTCCAGAGACTGTGCTAGACAAAAATAGATAAGTATAAAATAAAATAAGTATAGCAAGTATAAAATAGAAGTCACGTACGTAGGTAGACACAAGTGTTCAGTATGTACATTATATGTACAATGTTCAATGCAGAGTAGAAGTAACTGAGTTACCATACAATATACTATACAATATACTAATATACAATAATACTATATAGTGCAAAGCAGAAATGGGATGAGGTACAATTTAGGTACAATTTACAGTAAGGTGTAATGAGGTATGGGTTGTAGTGCAAATTCTTTACCAATAAATATAAAGTGTGTTTAGGTGTTCTAAAGTGGCTGCTGCAGTGAGTTGTTTGTTTAAAGTGAGTGTGTGCGTGTGGATGTGTGTGCTGTGAGTGCATTTGATGGTTGTTGCTTAGTGTTCATTGTTCGTTGAGCAGCCTGATGGCCTGAGGATAGAAGCTTCTTCTGAGTCTTTCTGTGCTTGCCATGAGACTCCGGTATCGCTTGCCTGACCGCAGCAGTTCAAAGAGGCAGTTGTTTGGGTGGCTGGAGTCCTTGATAATTCTCTTAGCCTTACCCCTGCACCGCTTGTTGTAAATGTCCTGGAGGGTGGGAAGCCCCCCTCCAATTGTGCGTTCGGCTGAACGGGCCACTCTCTGTAGTCTGCTACGGTCTTGTGCGGTGCTGTTCCCAAACCAGGAGGTGATGTTGCCAGTCAGGATGCTCTCTATTGTACAAGCTAGGACATGTGACTCCAGTGTAACACATCTATTACCATTCCAGAGTAAATGGAGATACAATAATGAAGGAAGACATAATATTTTTTAACCGGTGGAGTTTGGGTCAAATGTCCGACCTCGTGGTGACCGTGACGTCTCAGTGTTTCAGAGTGGCATCTTATTATAGGCTGATTGCTAATCAATACGTCTGATCAATGAGTCGTTCCTCTTGATGGCTCTTCTCGACTGAGTCAGCTGGGGTGAACGTGCTGCGTGAGCCCCCTCTGGTCCTGTGCCCCTCTCAGCAGAACCAGACGGGCAGCCGGGCCGTATCAATCACACGGGTCGCACACATGATGGACAGTCTAATCCCCAGAACCAATCGCAGTGTGAGATTTCAGCGTCAGGCCGTTTCTTCTTCTTCTTCTTCTTCTCCACACAGCGCTTTGGAGGATTTCAGGATGAGGAAAAAAAGGAGGAAGGATGTGTCTGCGTCTGCTCTCTCTCTCTCTCTCTCTCTCTCTCTCTCTCTCTCTCTCTCTCTCTCTCTCTCTCTCTCTCTCTCTGTCTCTCTCTCTCTCTCTCTCTCTCTCTCTCTCTCTCTCTCTCTCCCTCTCTCCCGTGTGTCCACAATCTGACAGGCGGTCCGTCCAGAAACAACAGGCTGTCCTGCCACACGGTGACGGCCGGTCTCGTCGGGATAGAAACGTGTAAAAAAAACACACACTGGAAAGTTTCTTGACGGCTCACAAAGACGCCACTTAAACATTTTTTTTTTCTGCGTGCAAGTTCATGTGTTTGAGAGAGATAGAGAGAGATATATAGAGAGAGAGATAGACATAGAGAAAGACACACAGAAACAGACAGACATAGAGACAGAGAGACATATAGAGAGAGAGACACACAGAAACACACAGACAGACACTCAACTAACCGCCTCGGCCAGTCCTTCATACCGACGGCCATCAGGCTCCACAACAGCGGGCAGGGACTGCGGCCAGACATCCAACTACAACAACTACTAGGAACCTAAAAAGGACAATATACTTACCTTATGCATACTGCACCTTGTGTGATACTGTGATACTGTATATTTCAGTTAGTTAGATAGTTAATCTATATTGACTTGTTATATTGTTTACACTGCTTGTTTTTACTACCTGCACCATGCTGCTATGATGCCTGAATTTCCCCCAAGGGGATCGATAGTTTCAAGTTTCAAGTTTCTTTAATAGTTGTCATACAGAAGTACAGAATACTTTCATACAAAATGCTTCTTACTGTTACGCTCCAGAGACTGTGCTAGACAAGATAGTATCAAATAACATAGTATAGCATGTGGTTTAGAAGAAGAAAATGAGGTCACAGTGTTCGGTATAGACATATGTACAATGTTCTGAGTTACCATATAATATACAATACTATGCAGTGTACTAATGTACAGTACTATATAGTGCAAAGCAGAAATGGGATGAGGTACAATTTAGGTACAATTTACAGTAAGGTGTACGAGTTGTAGTGCAATCCTTCATCAATAAATATAAAGTGTGGGGAGTGGGTGCTACAGTGTGTTTGTTTAAAGTGGGTGTGTGCTATAAAGTGTGTGGAGTGGGTGCTACAGTGTGTTTGTTTAAAGTGAGTGTGTGCGTGTGGATGTGTGTGCTATGTGCGTTTGGTGGTTGTTGTTGTGTAGTGTTCATTCATTGTTCGTTTAGCAGCCTGATGGCCTGGGGATAGAAGCTTCTTCTGAGTCTTTCTGTGCTCGCCTTGAGACTCCGGTATCGCTTGCCTGACCTCAGCAGTTCAAAGAGGCAGTTGTTCGGGTGACTGGAGTCTTTAATGATTCTCTTAGCCTTGCCCTTGCAACGCTTGTTGTAAATGTTCTGGAGGGTGGGGAGCCCCCCTCCAATTGT
>NC_140167.1:2451305-2468805 GCF_963971535.1 Notolepis coatsorum | reverse complement strand
TAACCCTTTCACTGCCACACGACAGAAGGTTAACCCTTTACTATCACACAACCGGCTGTCGTGTGGCAGTGAAAGGGTTAAATACACAAGAATCTGTCCCGCGGCGTGAGTGGACCCACTGTCTGTGAGTGACTCTGCTTTGGTCCAATCACATTCCCCATCCACAGTCTGCGAATCAGAGGCAGAGTAGGGCGGGTCTTTACAGCACGTCATGTGACATATGCGCCAATCGTGTGACAGCGAGGCTCCGTCGTTACAGCGTCGTCTGCACGGAGAATTCCACCCCAAAACGCTTGTCTAAACGTAAAATTAAAAGTGAAACCGCAAAACGACTTTTGCGGTTTCTGTTCACAAAACGCTCGTCTAAACGTAGTCTAAGATTAAAATAGCTGACAAAATTAACACTGGGGGAGAGGGGCGTCTACATGAATCTATGATCCCAATAGAAACATTGCGTGAATTTGACTGACTGTAGCGGTACATTGTACATTGCATTACAAGAGAATAAAATGCCTTTTTTTTCATTAACGAAAACTAGACAAAAATGTCATCCGTTTTCTGCGATTCTAGACTAAAACAAAAAAGACAAAATCGAGACTAAAACCGACTAAGACTAAAATGCTCAGACCTGTAGTTGACTAAAACTGACTAAACGAAAAATAAATGACGGTGACTAAGGCTACGTTTAGACGGAGAGAGTCTGAACAGAAACCGCAAAAGTCGTCTTACGGTTTCACTTTTAATTTTGCGTTTAGACAAGCGTTTTGGGATGGAATTCTCTGTGCAGACGAGGCTGTAACAACTCGAGACAACGGAGCCCCGCTGTCACACGATTGGCGCATATGTCACATGACGTGCTGTGAAGACCCGCCCTACTCTGCCTCTGATTCGCAGACTGTGGGTGGGGAATGTGATTGGACCAAAGCAGAGTCACTCACAGACAGTGGGTCCAGTACTAATAGTTGTGATAGCCGCGGGACAGATTCTTGTGTATTTAAAAGTACTGCCAATGTAGCCTTCAGGTGATCGCCATGGATAGAATCAGACATGCTTTATTTACGCTTCTAGGCTACTGGCGCATGCCTGTGACGTAAGCAGTACGCGCGACGAGAGCCTTGACAACCCTTTCGTCATCGTTTTATGCGGTTTGACAGTTTAGATGAGAGCGCAAAGGTTTAGCGTTTCTAGGAATTCCACCCTGGAAGGTGGTCTCACTTTTTTACGGTTTCACCCCGATTGTGTTCAGCAGAACGCTATCCGGGCTGCGAGCTAGCCTAGCTTAGCACGAATGAATGGAAGCGGATACGGACCAGCTAGCCTATAGCTGTTGGCCGAAAACACCTCTCCCGGAGTTTTTAAGCGAGGCTAGTGGTCCGTATCCGTATTCCATTAATTTGTGAGAATGCGGTTAGCGCATTTCCCATAACAACGACGTGTTCCTTTAATCCTTCCTGCGAGCGAGCGCCAAGAACACAGTCCTTGTAGGCAAGTCAATGAACATGATTCTGACCGGCTAGTTCAGTGCAGCTTGCAGTTAGTATAATAATAATAATAATAATAATAATAATAATAATAATAATAATAATAATAATAATAATAATAATAATAATAATAATAATAATAATAATAATAATAATAATAATAATAATAATAATAATAATAATAATAATAATAATAATAATAATAATAATAATAATAATAATAATAATAATAATAATAATAATAATAATAATAATAATAATAATAATAATAATAATAATAATAATAATAATAATAATAATAATAATAATAATAATAATAATAATAATAATAATAATAATAATAATAATAATAATAATAATAATAATAATAATAATAATAATAATAATAATAATAATAATAATAATAATAATAATAAAATAATAATAATAATAATAATAATAATAATAATAATAATAATAATAATAATAATAATAATAATAATAATAATAATAATAATATATTTGATTTGTTGGGGCGCTTTATAATTGTGGAGCAAATCTCAAAGCGCTACAGTGTGAAAGAACATAAAAGCTAGCGAGAGAGTAAAAAAATTATATAAAATAAGCAACTAGTAAAAGAGTGAAAAATAATGGGCTAAAAAACGGGTTAAAAGAACATAAAATGTGTGGAGCTAAAACTAGATAAAAATCAACAAAAGGCTCTATTACAAAGATGAGTTCTGAGGCCCTTTTTAAAAGCAGCAGTGTGTGTGTGTGTGTGTGTGTGTGTGTGTGTGTGTGTGTGTGTGTGTGTGTGTGTGTGTGTGTGTGTGTGTGTGTGTGTGTGTGTGTGTGTGTGCGTGTGTGTGTGTGTGTGTAGAAGCATGGGTTCAGCATGGTTCACTGGTGCAGTGGAAAAGGCGTAACACACACACACATCCACACACCCACAAGCATTCCACCTAAATCTAAAATTGCACAGTGAGCAGCTGGCTGATAATAATGTGAAAATGATGAGGGAGGTGTGGCGTTATGTGTTTTGGGTTAGTCTGCTCTGTCTGTTCGCCTCGAGGCTGACCTGGGATGTGACTCAAAAAGCCATAATGAATCATAATGAAGTGTCGTTTCCTCCATTAAGGGTTTGCTGCTGCATTGCTGACCACATTGACGGCATGGCTGCCCTTAATAAGGGAGCATGTGAGGACAATGGGAAGCCATGTGTAAGTGGCGACCCCTGCTGTTACAAACAGGCAACTGCACCACCAGTGTCCGTTTCTTTTTTCCCCTTCACATTGCATCATACTACTACGTCATTTTACAGCAGTGATGTTGGCATTCAGGACAATTTCAGATGATAGTTCTTTTGATTGTACGAGTATTTGAGTTACTCTAGATCCTCCGTATGACCTGAAAGGTGTGGTTAGTGGGATTAGCTGCCAACTCCACTGCAGCGGTCGTTTTTCTATCAACTCAATGACCCCGTTACATCAAAAGCAGGACAACAGTGACCCCTGCTGTCTGATACGCATGGGTGCGTTTTACTATGCACCATGCTTCCCGAGACGAGACTAATCTGTGCAATGACAGATTACAATGTCGGTTGACTATTACGGTAAATAAATCTGACTGATATATCACATGGGAAAGATGCAATTTTTTTAACCACACACACACACACACACACACACACACACACACACACACACACACTATAGGGATGCCCAGATACCACCTTCTTTAATTAAGGTAATACCAATTCTGATTCCTCGACTTCAGGGTCTGTTACATCTTCACTGGAAGCTAACCGCAGTAACTACACTGCCCTGCAGAAGCTAACCACAGTAACTATACCGCCCTGCAGAAGCTAACCACAGTAACTATACTGCCCTGCAGAAGCTAACTACAGTAACTACACTGCCCTGCAGAAGCTAACCGCAGTAACTATACTGACCTGCAGAAGCTAACCACAGTAACTACACTGCCCTGCAGAAGCTAACCACAGTAACTATACTGCCCTGCAGAAGCTAACCGCAGTAACTATACTGCCCTGCAGAAGCTAACCACAGTAACTACACTGCCCTGCAGAAGCTAACCGCAGTAACTACACTGCCCTGCAGAAGCTAACTACAGTAACTATACTGCCCTGCAGAAGCTAACCGCAGTAACTATACTGCCCTGCAGAAGCTAACCACAGTAACTATACCGCCCTGCAGGAGCTAACTGCAGTAACTACACTGCCCTGCAGAAGCTAACCACAGTAACTACACTGCCCTGCAGAAGCTAACCGCAGTAACTATACTGCCCTGCAGAAGCTAACCGCAGTAACTACACTGCCCTGCAGAAGCTAACCACAGTAACTATACTGCCCTGCAGAAGCTAACCACAGTATCTATACCGCCCTGCAGAAGCTAACCACAGTAACTATACTGCCCTGCAGAAGCTAACCACAGTAACTACACTGCCCTGCAGAAGCTAACCGCAGTAACTATACTGCCCTGCAGAAGCTAACCACAGTAACTATACTGCCCTGCAGAAGCTAACCGCAGTAACTACACTGCCCTGCAGAAGCTAACCACAGTAACTATACTGCCCTGCAGAAGCTAACCACAGTAACTATACTGCCCTGCAGAAGCTAACCGCAGTAACTACACTGCCCTGCAGAAGCTAACCGCAGTAACTATACTGCCCTGCAGAAGCTAACCACAGTAACTACACTGCCCTGCAGAAGCTAATCGCAGTAACTATACTGCCCTGCAGAAGCTAACTACAGTAACTATACTGCCCTGCAGAAGCTAACTGCAGTAACTATACTGCCCTGCAGAAGCTAACCACAGTAACTATACTGCCCTGCAGAAGCTAACTGCAGTAACTATACTGCCCTGCAGAAGCTAACTACAGTAACTATACTGCCCTGCAGAAGCTAACCGCAGTAACTATACTGCCCTGCAGAAGCTAACCGCAGTAACTATACTGCCCTGCAGAAGCTAACCACAGTAACTATACTGCCCTGCAGAAGCTAACTGCAGTAACTATACTGCCCTGCAGAAGCTAACTACAGTAACTATACTGCCCTGCAGAAGCTAACCGCAGTAACTACACTGCCCTGCAGAAGCTAACCACAGTAACTACACTGCCCTGCAGAAGCTAACTACAGTAACTACACTGCCCTGCAGAAGCTAACCACAGTAACTACACTGCCCTGCAGAAGCTAACCACAGTAACTACACTGCCCTGCAGAAGCTAACCGCAGTAACTATACTGCCCTGCAGAATCTAACCACAGTAACTATACTGCCCTGCAGAAGCTAACAGCAGTAACTACACTGCCCTGCAGAAGCTAACCGCAGTAACTATACTGACCTGCAGAAGCTAACCGCAGTAACTATACTGCCCTGCAGAAGCTAACCGCAGTAACTACACTGCCCTGCAGAAGCTAACCACAGTAACTATACTATACTGTCCTGCAGAAGCTAACCACAGTAACTATACTGTCCTGCAGAAGCTAACCGCAGTAACTACACTGCCCTGCAGAAGCTAACCACAGTAACTATACTATACTGTCCTGCAGAAGCTAACCACAGTAACTATACCGTCCTGCAGAAGCTAACCACAGTAACTATACTGCCCTGCAGAAGCTAACCACAGTAACTATACTGCCCTGCAGAAGCTAACCACAGTAACTATACTGCCCTGCAGAAGCTAACCGCAGTAACTACACTGCCCTGCAGAAGCTAACCGCAGTAACTACACTGCCCTGCAGAAGCTAACCGCAGTAACTACACTGCCCTGCAGAAGCTAACCACAGTAACTATACTGCCCTGCAGAAGCTAACCGCAGTAACTACACTGCCCTGCAGAAGCTAACCACAGTAACTATACTGCCCTGCAGAAGGGATCATCCCTATGTTCCCCGGGTCCTATGTTCCCCGGGTTCTATGTTCCCCGCTTTGATTGATTAATAGATTGAACATTTTATACATTTTTATTATTTTATTAATTATTAATGTCCGCCTTGTTTCGAACGGTTAAGCTTAGGCCCTCTTTCGAACTGGTTAAGGTTAGAGTTTGGAATCAGGGCTGGTGGTCTAAAATTTTCAATCATCAATCAATCAAAGCGGGGAACATAGACATGCTCCCCTGCAGAAGCTAACCGCAGTAACTATACTGCCCTGCAGAAGCTAACCTCAGTAACTACACTGTCCTGCAGAAGCTAACCGCAGTAATTACACTGACCTGCAGAAGCTAACCGCAGTAATTACACTGCCCTGCAGAAGCTAACCGCAGTAATTACATGGCCCTGCGGAAGCTAACCGCAGTAACTATACCACCCTGCAGAAGCTAACCACAGTAATTACGCAAACAGTGAAACTGAGAAAAATTGCTTTAAAATTCGTTGACAATTTATCAATGACTGCCTGACTTCCCTCTATTTCCTAATTGTTCCTCTGATCTCTTTCCCCTTAGTTCCCCCCCCCCCCATGTACCTTGGGTTTCCTGAAAGGCACTATATAAAAGAAATTATTATTATTATTATTATTATTATTATTACTACCGTAATTCTTTATACCCCTTTTCTCTAAAAACAGAGCAAGATTAAACTCTGAAACTCCTATAGGGAGGTGTAGTGGTTACTTCCTGGTCTATAGGGCGGTGTAGTGGTTACTTCCTGGTCTATAGGGCGGTGTAGTGGTTACTTCCTGGTCTATAGGGAGGTGTAGTGGTTACTTCCTGGTCTATATGGAGGTGTAGTGGTTACTTCCTGGTCTATAGGGAGGTGTAGTGGTTACTTCCTGGTCTATAGGGAGGTGTAGTGGTTACTTCCTGGTCTATAGGGAGGTGTAGTGGTTACTTCCTGGTCTATAGGGAGGTGTAGTGGTTACTTCCTGGTCTATAGGGAGGTGTAGTGGTTACTTCCTGGTCTATAGGGGAGGTGTAGTGGTTACTTCCTGGTCTATAGGGAGGTGTAGTGGTTACTTCCTGGTCTATATGGAGGTGTAGTGGTTACTTCCTGGTCTATAGGGAGGTGTAGTGGTTACTTCTTGGTCTATAGGGCAGTGTAGTGGTTACTTCCTGGTCTATATGGAGGTGTAGTGGTTACTTCCTGGTCTATAGGGAGGTGTAGTGGTTACTTCCTGGTCTATAGGGAGGTGTAGTGGTTACTTCCTGGTCTATAGGGAGGTGTAGTGGTTACTTCCTGGTCTATAGGGAGGTGTTGTGGTTACTTCCTGGTCTATATGGAGGTGTAGTGGTTACTTCCTGGTCTATAGGGAGGTGTAGTGGTTACTTCCTGGTCTATATGGGGGTGTAGTGGTTACTTCCTGGTCTATATGGAGGTGTAGTGGTTACTTCCTGGTCTATAGGGAGGTGTAGTGGTTACTTCCTGGTCTATATGGAGGTGTAGTGGTTACTTCCTGGTCTATAGGGAGGTGTAGTGGTTACTTCCTGGTCTATAGGGAGGTGTAGTGGTTACATCCTGGTCTATAGGGAGGTGTAGTGGTTACATCCTGGTCTATAGGGAGGTGTAGTGGTTACTTCCTGGTCTATAGGGCGGTGTAGTGGTTACTTCCTGGTCTATAGGGCGGTGTAGTGGTTACTTCCTGGTCAATAGGGAGGTGTAGTGGTTACTTCCTGGTCTATAGAGAGGTGGCGTTATTTTTAAACCTAGCCGCATTTTGCGGAGACGCTCTCTGATTGGCCACTTCATGTTTCTACACTGGTTAAGCTTAGGCACTCTTTCGAAGTTGGTTAAGGTTAGAGTTTGTCTTCGAGCAGGGCGATAGAACACCAGCCCTGATTCCAAACTCTAACCTTAACCAACTTCGAAAGAGTCGCCTAAGCTTAACCAGTGATAAACTAGGCGTTTGGTGTAATGGGCGCGTCACGCGATTGGGCGCACATGTCACATGACCAGAAACGTCAGTGGCCAATCAGATCGCACCAGAAACGTCAGTGGCCAATCAGATCGCAGAACGCGAACGCGGAACTGGAAATCCGTTGGTAAAAAACTAGACGCTTCCCCATTGCCCATTTCTAATCGTCTCGTTTAAAACAAATAAAGCATGAACATTTGTCATGAACATGAGCATGGTGTACCTTTCTGTGTGTATTCATCCACAATCTATAGCTCAACATGAAACAATTCGCAATTAATCGTAAAATTAATTGTTAATTAATGCTTAAACAATAATGTTAGTGATAGAAGGGAACTAATTTTGTGCAAAAATGGAAAGCTTGCCAATGTTCATGAGGCAGAATTATTACAATAGCCGATAATACATGTTCCCAATGATAAATCCCTAAACGGGTGGACCGCGCGGGAAACTAAAGTGACGTCAGACAACACCTCCCTATTGGTGCGGTTGTAACTTTCAAAGTGACTTTCAATCAACGCCTCCTGAGTGGCTCTGAAAGGGGCTCTGCGACACATGGTGGTGAAAACAGCAGACCAGTTTGTTGGAGAGACTGGCGAGATGTAACAAGCCAGTAACAGATGGAGTGCTGTCACGAGAAAGGCTCTCTCTATATATAGATATATATATATATAGCCTATCTATATATAGAGAGAGAGAGCCTCTCTATATATACATTTACATTTAGCTGACACTTTTATCCAACGACAAGTCATCAGGAAGGGCACCACTCTATCAGCTGAGTAACAATGTTCATCAAAGTGTTGAGTGCTACAGTGTAGGTTAGTTTATTAGGACAAGTGCATGACTTTTATTTTATATATATAGATTCTAATTCTTTATTGCAACGTTTATTGTAACGTATAATAATATAACTGATATGGCATACAGACCCTAATCGGCACCTTTGACTACAATGTTTACTTTCATTATATACATATTGCATAATTAATATTCAGATAAAAAAAAGGTTGGACATTCACCGGGGCCAGTTTCGAATTGCAGCCACCCGTAGGTGCTCTTTGAAAGCGGTTTTGAAGGAGGGTAGGGATTCACATTATTTTACGGCTGTGGGTAGGGCGTTCCACATTGATGTGGCATAATTGCGAAACGTGTTTAGTCCCTTGTTTGAGCCGAATCTGGGTTGTACGTGATTTAACCTGTGCTCATTGATTGCTCTGACAAACAACACGTGTGCAGCCATGCACCCTGCTCCTGGGCCCAATTAACTAGACCCAGGGCATGGTGTGGCATCACCCCCCCCCCCCCTCCCCTCGCACCACATACCCCCAGCACCCACCCAGACTGAGGCCAGGGAGAATCCAAAACACTGCATTCAAAAACAGTGGACTGTGACACAGGGTGACCACCACCAGACTTAAACACAATAGAAATGCCTGGAGTCTGACTCAGGGTTTCCATACCTTAACAAAACAAAAGAGCGGACTCTGTAGGGTCGCCCGTACCTACACACACCACTAGAAATAACACACACAAAGGTGTCCAACAAACAAAAACATTTACATTTAGTCCTTTTAGCTGACGCTTTTATCCAAAGCGACTTACAAATTGTGAACAACAAGTCAGCAGGAAGGGCACGACTCTGGCAGCTCAGTGTCGGTGGTTGTTGTTCGTCAAACAGTGTCGAACTTGAGTGTTACGCTCTGAGTGAATGAATGAACACTACACAACACTACACAACAACAACCACCAAACGCACATAGCACACACATCCACACGCACACACTCACTTTAAACAAACACACTGTAGCACCCACTCCACACACTTTATAGCACACACCCACTTTAAACAAACACACTGTAGCACCCACTCCCCACACTTTATATTTATGGATGAAGGATTGCACTACAACTCGTACACCTTACTGTAAATTGTACCTAAAATTGTACCTCATCCCATTTCTGCTTTGCACTAGATAGTACTGTACATTAGTACACTGCATAGTATTGTGTATTGTATATTATATGGTAACTCAGAACATTGTACATATGTCTATACCGAACACTGTGACCTCATTTTTCTTCTTCTAAATTCATGCTATATTATGTTATTATGTTGTTTGATACTATCTTGTCTAGCACAGTCTCTGGAGCGTAACAGTAAGAAGCATTTTGTATGAAAGTATTCTGTACTTCTGTATGACAACTATTAAAGAACTTGAACTTGAACTTGAACTGAGTGCATAGTAGTAGAGACATATTAGCATGATAGGTAGCAGTATAGGTACCGTAGCATAGTAAAGGTACATAATAGTAAAAGACAGATATTGTTTGAACAGCAGCCTTTTCAGGAGACCTGGAAAGTCCCAGTACAGCTCCATCCATGTGGAGGGTGACCCTCCCTCAGGCGACGGCCTTCCCCCGGCCCTCCTCCCTTTTGGAGTGCAGGGGCCTTGGGTCGCAGTGTCGGCCGGTGGAGGTGTACCCGGACTCGGGCTGCTATGGGGGTGCTGGGCTGCTGATGGCCGCGGAGAGGCTGGGGCAGCTGGTCGGCTGTGGCGGTAGCATTCATAGATATACAGACTAGATGGCTCAAGGCGGATTCTCCCGCGTAGTTCACCGACGGCCATCTTGCTTGAGTGGACTACTGCTTTAAATGATCTGCACAAAGATTCTTGCTTTTTTTTTTTTTATATATATATACCAAAGTCCATTATGCAGTATGATAACTACATCTCTGAAGTTTTTAACAAACCAAACGGTTGAAAATTTTGCAAGCTATGGTTATTCCAAAAGTACATGATGCACCATAGACATGCATGTTATGACTGGGCGTGCTACACCCACGCAAGGCGGCCGCCATGTGGCAACGTCGGTCTCCGTTGGCCAGCAGCGCGGGTGAGTCATCTAGTGTTTATATATCTATGGTAGCATTGGCTGCTTGGAGGAGCTAGCTAGCTGGCACACGGTTACTCATGGTGGCTGCTTGGAGGAGTAGCTAGCTGGCACACGGTTACTCATGGTGGCTGCGTGGAGGAGTAGCTAGCTGGCACACGGTTACTCATGGTGGCTGCGTGGAGGAGTAGCTAGCTGGCACACGGTTACTCATGGTGGCTGCTTGGAGGAGTAGCTAGCTGGCACACTGTTACTCATGGTGGCTGCTTGGAGGAGTAGCTAGCTAGCTGGCACACGGTTACTCATGGTGGCTGCTGCAGTTGCTTCTCCCCCCCCCCCCCCCCCCCCCATCCTCTGCTGGACATCCGCTGCCTGCTGCTGCCAGTTGGGCAGAGGGCTGATGTTGTGGCCCTCCGCTGACCTGCTAGTGGCTCTAGTGCATCTTCAGACGGCCCTTCTGTGTCCCTTCCCTGTGTCCTGGAGGGCCCCACGTTGAGTGCCAGTATGACTGCCACACGCCACCTAAGTGGCTTTCAAAGGGGCTTCCGACACTGGTGATGATGATGAAAACAGCAGACCAAGAGAGTGGCAAGATGGAATGGTGCTTATTTATTTATTTATTATTATTTATTTACTTTATGTACCCAGGGTAGGTTCCATGCTCTTTTTCAGCAACACCCTGCTTCATATTCACACAGTTACATAAAGTCTGACACCGAGCAGCTCAGGAGAATGGGTCCCAGAATGTAGTCTAATGAGAGAATATATAAGAGAATACATAAGAGAATATATAAGATAATACACAAGAGAATATATAAGAGTGACTCCTTTAATCACATGTTTAAATCTCTCCACTGTTATCTCCCCACCTACAGTGGGCATTCTGATGACAACAGCAGAGAGGGTAGGATCATTTAACTGAATAATACTGTGTACATCATTTTGAAGTGTGTGACTAAGAATTGTGTTGTGGAAATTGTTAATTGTAATTTGTTTCACCCAGCTGCCTTAGCGTCAGCGAAGCGTCGAGAAACGAAGAGGGACAAAGAGAGGAGTTTTCCTGATCCACCTAGTGCTAAGTACACCATAATCCTATCTTTCACTCCACTCTGCTACTTCTCTGATATCCCGCTTCCCCCCTACTCCCTTCAACTTTCTCCCTGCCACTCTTGACACCACAATGTGTCTCATACCTATATCCACAATCTGCTCCTCCAGAACAGATTCAACCCATCCACGGCAGTTTGCTAGCAACCCGGCTAATCTCTCCTACCCTCCTACAGCCACTAATACACCTGTCACAGTACGGGGAGGCTTATGGAATTGTCAATCAGCAGTCAAGAAAGCTAACTTCATTACTGCCTACGCCCATAGTCAAAATCTGCAGCTCCTGGCTCTAACTGAGACCTGGATAACCCCCAATAACTCATCAACACCTGCAGCATTATCTACAAACTATAACTTCACTCACACACCTCGACCTTCCAGACGGGGTGGAGGCACTGGCCTCATGACATCTCCTTCATGGGCTACAAACCTAACACCACTCCCAGAACTGTCACTCTCCTCTCTCGAATATCATGCAGTATCTGTCTCTAATCCTTTCAATCTCACCATTGTTACACTCTATCGCCCTTCAGGTCCCCTCGATCACTTCACAGATGAGCTGGACATGCTTCTAAGCTCCTTACCGGAAGATGGTACCCCTCTCCTTCTATTGGGCGACTTCAACCTGCCTGACTCATCTCAGTCGGTCCCAGTGGTCTCCCTCCTACAACAATTTGACCTGACTCCCACTGCCATGCCTCCCACCCACAAAGCAGGCAACTCCTTGGATCTCATATTTTCCCGTAACACCACGGTAACTCCCCTACATGTATCTGACCATTCCTTCATATCCTTCTCACTAACTCTCATGCTTAACCGAAAGGTCTTCACCCCAACTCAAACCGTCTCACTCAGACGCAACCTGCCCTCCCTATCCCCCTCCACCCTCTCCTCTGACATACTATCCGCTCTACCTTTGAGTGACACCTTCTCTGCTCTCCCCACAGAGATGGCAACCTCCACCCTCCTCTCAGCCCTTGCAACCTCCTTCGACAAGCTCCGTCCCCTCGTTGAGAAACCTGCCCGCCGTTCCCCTCCCAGTCCATGGCTGACAGATGCAGTGAGAGAACAAAGACAGGTCCTGAGAGCGGCTGAGAGGAAGTATAGAAAGTCACGCCTCACTGCTGACATCGACACATATCACAACCTCTTGTTAACATTCTCCAAAACCATTACTAATGCCAAAGCTTCTTTCTTTCACCATAGGATCGAGGCCTCTGCCAAGAATCTTCGCAAACTGCATGCTACCATGTCCTCCCTCCTCACTCCCCCCCCCACCCCCTCCTCCCTCATCTTTCTCTGCCGAAGACTTTGCGATCTTCTTTGAGGAAAAAGCGGAGAACATCCGCAGCTCCTTCTCCCAACCCCCACCAATTCCAAACACTGAATCGAGAACCTCATCCTTCACTCTGTCATCTTTCTCTCCCATTACAGAAGCCGAGACCCTGACACTGGTAACGTCGAACCGTCCGACTACATGCCAACCATGCTAGCCCTAACCCTAGCCCTAACCCTAACCCTAACCCTAACCCTAACCCTAACCCTAACCAGCTACCCTCCCCACTCCTCCAGACCATAGCACCGGACATCCTCCCATTCCTAACTGCAACCATCAACCCCTCACTCAACTCGGGGGTGGTCCCCACCTCCCTAAAACAAGCCAGAGTCACACCCCTCATAAAAAAACCAACCCTGAACCCCACCGTCATAGGCAACTATCGTCCTGTCTCTCTTCTCTCCTTCCTTTCTAAAACACTTGAATGTGCTGTATCCAACCAACTTACTGCTTATCTCTTACAGAATGATCTCCTAGACCCTAATCAGTCTGGCTTCCGGACTGGTATATATATATACAATATACTATGCAATGTACTAATATACAATACTATATAGTGCAAAGCAGAAATGGGATGAGGTACAATTTAGGTACAATTTACAGTAAGGTGTACGAGTTGTAGTGCAAATCCTTTACCAATAAATATAAAGTGTAAAGTGTTGCCAGTTATGCTGCTCTGATTAAAGGTTATGTTAAAGTGGTATGTGGTCCAGTTATGCTGCTCTGATTAAAGGTTATATTAAAGTGGTATGTGGTCCAGTGATGCTGCTCTGATTAAAGGTTATATTAAAGTGGTATGTGGTCCAGTTATGCTGCTCTGATTAAAGGTTATGTTAAAGTGGTATGTGGTCCAGTTATGCTGCTCTGATTAAAGGTGATGTTAAAGTGGTATGTGGTCCAGTAATGCTGCTCTGATTAAAGGTTATGTTAAAGTGGTATGTGGTCCAGTTATGCTGCTCTGATTAAAGGTTATATTAAAGTGGTATGTGGTCCAGTTATGCTGCTCTGATTATGTCCTCTTGAAGTTAACAAGCTTTGAATGTGAAAGCATATAATCTTCATACATTCTTGCCATTTTTTCAAGTAACTAGTAACCGATGGCTTCAAATCATAGTTAGTGGAGTAAAAAGTACAATATTTCCTATGAAATGTAGTGGAGTAAAAGTACTAAGTGCCCTAAAATGAAAATACTCACGTAAAGTACAAGTAGCTCGAAATTGTACTGAAGTACAGTAATTGAGTAAAAATACTAGTGGATGTACTACTGGGTGTACCTTCCATTACATCCTTGGCTGCAGGATTTACGTGAGCAGATCCTATCGATTGCTGTTAGTACTGTACATCCATGCAGTAACGCTGATAATCCTCCACAGATTAATGAATGAATGATTTTTAATTTTATGTCATACCATCCAAATGACCCATCACACATGGGAATACATGACACACAATTACAACAACATTCAAGACAAGTCTTCACTCAGCATAATTATACATATATACCTGCATATAACCCATTATAACTCTGTATGATAGCATGTACAATAATGCTGTATATACCGTGTACATATATTTATTCTTACCGTATATATATCTATCCACATCTGTCTGTACATACCTGCAGGTAATAATTTTTACATATCTGTAGATACTATACTGTATCTAATCTATATCTGTACATATCGCTTACCTACTCTTACTAGTTACACTGCTGGCCAGTATGACTTACTACCATAGTGTCTTTATACCTGTATCACTGTACATATTAATACTACAACTCTGGTGGCTGGGTGGCGTAGCGGAGATTGCGCTTGTCACCAATGCAAGAGACTCCGGTCTCGAATCCCGGTGTCAGCATTGCCTGCGGCTTGGGCCAGTCGTCATACTATCTCAATTGGCAGAGGCAGCGGGTGGAAGTCGATGGGTGGTAATCTGGACCTTGTGGACAGCGACTCCTACAGGTCGGTTGGGGACGCCTGCACAGCAGAGACAGGAAGTATCGGGGGCAGTGTGAGCCTCCCACGCGTTACTCCTCACCACTGAGAGTCTGCGCTGTCTGGTGAAAAGATGCGACAGGCTGCCCCTCGTGTACCGGAGGGGACACGTGATGCAAGGCTTCTATCCTCACTACAACCGACCAGTGGGGGGCATAGTCTAGCAACGTTCAAGACAGGGGAGGGGAGAATTGGCAATACGAAATTGGGATGGGAGAAAAATAGAAAAAATGAGGAGAAAAAGTGGATAAAAAAAAATACTACAACTCTGTACATACATGTGATTAGCACTGCACTCAGTACTACTAATTTGTATATTTTATACCCAGTTTAATCTCCTGTAATGTACATTGTATATTACTATTGCACTTTATGGTTACATTTGCACTCTGGTTGGATGCCAAACTTATTTTCGTTGTACTGTACTTGTGCTCTATAATGACAATACATTTGAATTGAATCAAATCTAATAATAATAATAATAATAATAATAATAATAATAATAATAATAATAATAATAATAATAATAATAATAATAATAATAATAATAATAATAATAATAATAATAATAATAATAATAATAATAATAATAATAATAATAATAATAATAATAATAATAATAATAATAATAATAACAATAACAATAACAATAATAATAATAATAATAATAATAATAATAATAATAATAATAATAATAATAATAATAATAATAATAATAATACAGACTTGAGGTAACCTAAATAATCCATAAAGGCAAATGTTTCCTTCTCGCGTACACTTTTCAGTATCTCTGAGTATTGATAAATAATCAAGATCTCCTCTATATTTATCTCATCAAACAGACCCTTTCTCTTGACATGACAACAGACTGAGGATAGTAGAAAACAAAATGAATTTCATTTTCAGTTTCATTTAACCCCCCCCCCATAAATGACAAATGGCCTATATATATATAACATGATGACCGGTTTCCTAAATGCAAAGGCAATATTCCAGACATGATCAGTGAGTACAGTACACAAAGACCCCTTCCTCCCGGGGCGGGTCATAATTTCACAGAATTCTCAGCACCGAACATATTCTCGATCAAAGCGTATGTTCTGAGGTTTTTGGCTCACGCCAGACCTCAGCGGCCTATTTCTTCTTCACCCCTTTCACTGCCGCACTACCAAAACGGTTAACCCTTTCACTGCGACAAAACACAGAAGGTTAACCCTTTCACTGCCACACAACAGCAGGTTAACCCTTTCACTGGTTAACCGTCGGTAGTGTGATAGTAAAGGGTTAACCTTCTGTAGTGTGGCAGTGAAAGGGTTAAGCTGCTGGGGAAACAGCCTCCTTAATCACGCTAATATTAACTTAATTTCTTTTCTGGATGTACAATTCTTCAAGTGCTGTTCTCTAAAGTAATATGGGAATATGTCCTCGTGCCTATGGGGCACGTGAGCAGCGTGAGTAATGTTCCCCATCTCCGCTCGCTATATCTCTACTCCGTGAGTCAGAACGGGGAGGGGGGAGGGGGGGGGGGGGGGGGGGGGGGAGGGGCGCAGTGGAGGCATTTACTCTCGCGAAGAAAATAAGCTTAGTGTGTTATTAAGTGTTATTATTGACACAATTTACACAGAAACAACACTCATCACTGTGTTTGTGAGAAGGTTGGTTGGCCCTCTCTGACGGAGAGGCGCAACAAACACTGATATTTGTTGATTTTTAAGGCCCTTATTGGTAAGCTACCTCCTTATACTACATCATTATTGGTAAGCTACCTCCTATACTACATCATTATTGGTAAGCTACCTCCTTATACTACATCATTATTGGTAAGCTACCTCCTTATACTACATCATTATTGGTAAGCTACCTCCTTATACTACATCATTATTGGTAAGCTACCTCCTTATACTACATCATTATTGGTAAGCTACCCCCTTATACTACATCATTATTGGTTAAGCTACCTCCTTATACTACATCATTATTGGTAAGCTACCTCCTTATACTACATCATTATTGATAAGCTACCTCCTTATACTACATCATTATTGATAAGCTACCTCCTTATACTACATCATTATTGGTAAGCTGCCTCCTTATACTACATCATTATTGGTAAGCTACCCCCTTATACTACATCATTATTGGTTAAGCTACCTCCTTATACTACATCATTATTGGTAAGCTACCTCCTTATACTACATCATTATTGATAAGCTACCTCCTTATACTACATCATTATTGATAAGCTACCTCCTTATACTACATCATTATTGGTAAGCTGCCTCCTTATACTACATCATTATTGGTTAAGCTACCTCCTTATACTACATCATTATTGGTAAGCTACCTCCTTATACTACATCATTATTGGTAAGCTACCTCCTTATACTACATCATTATTGGTAAGCTACCTCCTTATACTAGATAATTATTGGTAAGCTACCTCCTTATACTACATCATTATTGGTAAGCTACCTCCTTATACTAGATCATTATTGGTAAGCTACCTCCTTATACTACATCATTATTGGTAAGCTACCTCCTTATACTACATCATTATTGTTAAGCTACCTCCTTATACTACATCATTATTGGTAAGCTACCTCCTTATACTACATCATTATTGGTTAAGCTACCTCCTTATACTACATCATCATTGGTAAGCTACCTCCTTATACTACATCATTATTGGTTAAGCTACCTCCTTATACTACATCATTATTGGTAAACTACCTCCTTATACTACATCATTATTGGTAAACTACCTCCTTATACTACATCATTATTGGTAAACTACCTCCTTATACCACATCATTATTGGTAAGCTACCTCCTTATACTACA
>NC_140167.1:2402498-2451105 GCF_963971535.1 Notolepis coatsorum | reverse complement strand
GGCAAAGGCGACCATGCAAGGTGCCAACCTGCTCATCGGGAGCAGTTAGGGGTGAAGTGTGTTGCTCAAGGACACTTTCGACACGCTGCCCGGGGAGGAGCGGGAATCGAACCGGGAACCTTCCGACTGCTCTCTACCACCTGAGCCACTGTCGCCCGTCTTAAACCCAGGAGCCTCGGTCCGGGGGAATCAAACTATACCAACCTTATCGTCGCAAAGCCCACTTGATGACTAACCGTTAGGGCCCGGCAACCACCGCTGCTTCTGTGGATCTTAAATGTGTATAAGTGCCAGACTATTTAACGGTCTGCTTCGTCTACCAGGAAAAACGGGGGCGTAGCACTTCTTCTTCTTAAGAAGAGTGCAGCTAAACGAGATAAGGTGGGAGCGGGTCGCGGCCAGCAGGGCGCTGTTATCAGGCGGGGGGGGGGGACACTCGCACCGCTGTGGGAAACCGCTGGAGAATGTGACCGTTGCTGCACCGCGGACCTGCTCTGTGTCAGCGGACAGACAGATAGCACTGGTGTGTGAAGAAAGGGTGACCCAACAGTCACACACACACAGGCCCCCGTAGAAACTGATTAAAAAAGTCATCACGAAGGAGTCTTTTATCTTTTGTTTACATTTGTGCATTTATAGCCGACGCTCTTATCCAGATTGTGAACAACAACGTGACAGCAAGAGAGGTACCCTGATCATGTAAACAAGACGAAAGTCTTTCTCTGGTCTGCAACATCCCCTTAACAATTGTATGTATTGAGCCGTACTGCACTGTACCCATTCTGCAATCTGTTAAATAAAGTTTTCAATCAATCAATTCAAAAACCTGGCTCTCTGGCAGCTAAGGGTCACGGGGGCGTTGTTCGTCAAATAGCGACAAGCTTTGAGTGTGGCAGTTATAGTTTCTTTGTTATTTGGAATTGGAACATGTTATTATTATTCATAATCATTCGAAGTGTACATTGGAGAAGAAGATGACATGTGGGTGGTCATGTGGCTGGATTCTGAGCAATTCAAAAGCCTCTCTCTCTCTCGTCGGCTACACCGTGCCTCCCTCGTGTAAAATGCCATGAAGCGGCGGTCATCTCATCTCTCCTCGAGAAGAAAGCAAACCCCTCTTTTGAAGAAAGCTGATCTACAGCGGCCACGTTACGACGACGTCTTCCCTTCCCCTGACGAATTCCTGCCGGTCAGTCACTGTGAAAGAGCGCATTGTAGTAGTTCAACCAAACACGGCCTACTGGCGCGGTGGAAGAGGGAAAGGCGGGTGGGACTGCGAGTCGAGTATAGTGGAACTAACGGCTGTGTCCAAACTCATGCACTCTCTCTCTCTCTCTCTGACCTCTCTCTCTCAGTCTCTCCCTCTCCTGTCTCTCTCTCATCTCTCTCTCTCCCTCTCTCACCCCCCCCCCCCTCTCATCTCTCTCTCCCCCTCTCGACTCTCTCTCCCTCTCCTGTCTCTCTCTCTCTCCCTCTCCTGTCTCTCTCTCTCTCTCCCTCTCCTGTCTCTCTCTCTTTCTCCCTCTCCTGTCTCTCTCTCTCTCATCTCTCTCGCTGCCTCGCGCCGGAGTTGGCCGTGACTGACTGACTGACCGCGCTCTGGTCCAAACAGAAAGGGGGACGGACAGAGGCTCGTCACGAGGGGGGCGGGACTATGCAATGTAGTAGTAGAGTTGAGTAAAAAAAAAAAAGTACAATATTTCCTTTGAAATACCTCAAAACTGTACTTTTGAGTACTATTTGAGTCAATTATACGTATAAGTACACTACTTAGTTACTTTCCTCCACACATTTTTTTATAAGAAAGAACCCATTCCCATTGATCTGTCAAACATAAACATAAAAACTGACAACACGCTCATCACAGACAAGCTGGATGTAGCCAATTACTTAAACATTTTCTTCACAAACATAGCCACAACACTGGTAAACAAACTACCCTCCCACTCAGGGCTTTATGGGGTAGAACACATAGTAGCTTTCTACAAAAACCTAGGGGTCCGCAAGGACAACTTCAAGCTGGAAACGGTAACAACAGATGAGGTACTCAATAAACTGAGCGCCCTCCAACCTAACAAGGCCACTGGCCATGACAACATCCCCTCCAAATTCCTCAGAGACTCAGCAGCCGCCATCACACCAATCATCACACACATAATAAACCTCTCCATAAAACAGGGACACGTCCCCAAGGACTTCAAAATTGCGAGGGTGACCCCTCTGCACAAAAAGGGCAGCAAATTAGACCCAGGCAACTACCGCCCTGTTTCTATTCTCACCTCCATCTCGAAAGTCATGGAAAAAATAGTCTACGAACAGGTCGAAAAGTACCTAGCGGAAAAAAATCTAATCTACGAATTCCAATCTGGCTTCAGAACATCCCACTCCACTGACACATGCCTTCTCTATTTGAATGACCACATCAAACAAGAGGTGGACGCAGGCAAATACTGCGGCATGGTCATGCTGGACCTACAAAAGGCCTTTGACACGGTCAATCACTCCATTCTGATTGACAAGCTAAAAGCAATTGGTTTTGATAGTCTATCAGTGAGCTGGATGCAATCCTACCTTGAGGGGAGGGAACAGATGGTGGAGGTAAACGGTACCCTATCCCCCCCCCTCACAGTGAGCTGTGGTGTTCCACAAGGAAGCATACTAGGACCGCTACTGTTCCTAATTTATGCAAATGACATGTCGTCAGCTTGTGACTGCAACTTGTTCCTGTTTGCGGACGACTCAGCCCTGCTGGTCTCTGACAAGAACAAGTTACAGGTTGAAAAAACCCTCAGCTCGGAACTAGGCAGAATCTGCATATGGCTCGCTGATAACAAACTATCATTACACATGGGCAAAACAGAGTCCATTCTCTTCGGTTCAAATAACAAACTCAGCAAGACCGACGGCTTCTCAGTTACAGTGGGTGACAATATTGTCACAAGGAAAGATGAAATTACCTACCTGGGGGTCCATCCTAGAGGCTAATCTCTCCTGTGACAAAATGGCATCCAATGTAATAAAAAAAGTCAACCAACGAACTCGATTCTTGTACCGGATCTCCTCTCTGGTAAACAAGAACACCCTGAAGACTCTGGCAGGAGCACTCATTCAGGGGTACTACGACTATGCTTGCACCTCATGGTACCAAAGCACCTCAAAGGCGCTAAAAACAAAATTACAAACATCTCAAAACAAACTGGTCAGACTACTGCTTGACCTTACTCCTAGAACCCACCTCACCCCTGCCCACTTCGACAACCTAGGATGGCTTAGAGTAGACGACAGAGTACAACAACTTGCAATGGGCCTGGTCTACAAGATACACTACACGACCAAGGTACCCATGTACATGTCAAAATACTTCCCAAAGGTCAGTGAATACCACGATCACAACACCAGAGGGAGCGCCACAAATCATGTCAAACCCAGATTCGGCTCAAATAAGGGACTAAACACGTTTCGCAATTATGCCACATCAATGTGGAACGCCCTACCCAAAGCTGTAAAGGAATGTGGATCACTACCCACTTTCAAAACCTCTCTCAAGGGACACCTACGGGAGACTGCAATTCAACACTGGCCCCTGTAAATATCCTAACCCAATCATTCCAACCCCCTCCAATGTACAGTCATTTACCTAGTATGGTTTTGTCAATAGTTCAATGTACAATTGTGTTTGTTTGTACAGTGTCTCCTCCCCCCCCCCCCCTCAATGTACAGTGTTACTTGTTTATACAGTATGCGCCCCCCCCCCCCCCCCCCCCCCCCCCCCCCAACCACCTCCAATGTAAATTACCCAGTATGGTTGTCAATATCCCAATGTACCCAACCCCCCCCACCCAACCTCCAATGTACAGTTTCTACGTCAAATGTATATACTCCCTTTTCTTGACTCCTTCTGTATCACAAACAGTACTGTATTTGCAAATCTGGTATGTCATAAATGTATAGATGTAGCAGTACTGACTATCTGTATGTCATGTATGTCATATATGTCTATATGAATTGAAAATGGGGGACCCTGATGGAAACAAGACAAACGTCTTTCTCAGGTCTGCATCCCCTTAACAATTGTATGTATTGAGCCGTACTGTATTGTACCCATTCTGCAATCTGTTAAATAAAGTTTTCATTCATTCATTCATTCATTCATTCATTCATTCATTCCAGGTAAGATTAGCTGAGAAAGTAACAATAATAATTCTCTTTCACTGCAATACTGTACGTCGTCCACACATAACATAAAAGACCAGTGTCCCCGACTCCCCGTGGGACTACCGGCTGTCCAAAACACACGGTCTCGCGCCCCCGTTGGCCGCCGTGACTGACCGCGCTCTGATCCAAGCAGAAAGAGTCTGAGAGGAGAGGGGGGCGGGACGCGTGAGCGTCGTCACGGGGAGGGGGCGGGACCGACCGCGCTCTGGTCCAAACAGAGAGAGAGTCTGAGAGGAGAGGGGGGCGGCACGAGCGTCGTCACGTGGAGGGGGCGGGACGCAGATGCAAATGAGAAGCGGCGATCTGAAAGAGATGCTCCCGCAGCTTCTTGGAAACCGGAGAGTCAGAGGAGTGAGAGTGAGACGAGTGAGAGATAAACGTGGACACTCTTGTAAACAAAAACAGACCACTTTCCACTGAACCAAAGTCGCAGCATGTCTTCAAAGTGTCCCAAGTGTGAGAAGACGGTGTATTTCGGTGAGTAACCGTAACCGGCCCTCTGTCATTCATTATTGTCGTGAGTTTACTTCTTCAACGTGATGGTGGTGATGGTGTTGGTCCTGGTCCAGAGAGAGAGTCAGTAACTAAATGACAGACTGGAGATAAATAATGTGGCGGTTTGGCCTCTTTTAGCTTCACTGCGTGGGTCCTAATGGAGCTAACGGTCGTTACTTTACTAGTCAAAACACTGAAGTGTCGCCGCAACAAGACTGATCTGCTCATGATGCCAACTGGGTGGGTCGTGTTTACAAACGTTATCATCAGACAGTAGCTAGTCTGAGTAATACAGTTAGGTTTTTTTTATGTGATTATTATGGCACTACTACTACTAGGGCTATTTTCAGCTCATCCTGCTTTTGACCGTTTGTGGGGACATTTTAGACTGGCTATATCTCCCACAATTATCACAAACAGTACTGTATATTTGTAGATCTGGTATGTCATAAATGTATAGGTGTAGCAGTACTGTAGTGTCTACCTGTATGTCTTGTGTGTCATATTATGTTATGAATATGATGAATTGAAAATGGGGGACCCTGATGTATGATGAATGAATGAATGAATGAATGAATGAATGAATGAATGAATGAATGAGAACTTTATTTAACAGATTGCAGAATGGGTACAATACAGTACGGCTCAATACATACAATTGTTAAGGGGATGCAGACCTGAGAAAGACGTTTGTCTTGTTTCCATCAGGGTCCCCCATTTTCAATTCATATAGACATTTATGACATACACAACATACATGACATTTATGGCATATGGACATATAGGTATTTAGTACTGATACATTTGTGACATAAGCGGTATTCAAATATACAGACAGTACTGTTACCCCTAGATCCTGACAGAGTATATACATAATGATGGGGAGGGGACTGTACATTAGGAGGGGGTGGGTGGGTGGGAGGGAAATATACATACGGCGGGGAGGGAATACATGCATGCGGTGGGGAGGAGTCTGTCTGTTAGGAGGTGGTGGGGGTTTTGGGCATTTACGGTGGCCAGTTTCGAATTGCAGCCTCCCGTAGGTGCTCTTTAAGAGCGGTTTTGAATGTGGGCAGGGATTCACATTCCTTTACAGCTTTGGGTAGGGCGTTCCACATTGTTGTGGCATAATTGCGAAACGTGTTTAGTCCCTTGTTTGAGCCGAATCTGGGTTTAACATGATTTGTTGAGCTTCCTCTGGTGTAGTGGTTGTGGTATTCACTGACCTTTGGGAAGTATTTTGACATGTACATGGGTACCTTAGTCGTATAGTGTATCTTGTAGACCAGGCCCATTGCAAGTTGCTGTACTCTGTCGTCTACTCTAAGCCATCCTTTCGTCCAAAGACGAAAGTCTTTCTCTGGTCTGCATCCCCTTAACAATTGTGTGTATTGAGCCGTACTGTATTGTACCCATTCTGCAATCTGTTAAATACAGTTTTCAATCAATCAATCAATGGGATTATTTACATTAACTTTGACACAGCGTGCACTCTTCCTAAAATAGATGGTGCTCTTAGAATTTGGCATTATTATTTGGGAGTTGGAGTCAGTGAACCCCATATAAATGTAAATGATTGACAAAGACCTGCTCTGGGAAAAGAGTCTAAAAAGCTGTAAGGGGTAAATGCAAACACAACGGGCTGAAAACGTTTTTAATGATTTATAATTTGCACAGCACATGAAAACAAGGAAAACAGGAGAGGAAAACAAAATAAATCTGTCTGTTTTTGTAACATCCATAATGCTGTGTATTTTGTCACCTATCTCAAAATCCAAAAGGACTCAAAACATTTCTTATTGCAGGCTCATCTTTATCTCAATAAGTGTAACTAAAATGTGTAAATTATACTTCAAACAAAGGGGTCATAATCGGACTTAACAACACACATTCGCAATGTAACATCCGTCACTTGCAATGTAACATCCATAACGGTAACATCCATAACACTTGTAAAGAATACAAAAAATAAGACCAGAATGACTAATTGTTGCTAATATGTCATCTTTATAAAAGTTAGCTTTGCTTAGGAAGTTTGGTTGACATTGCATTCCAGATGCATGTTTTATGACAACTTTTCCTGGAAAACGTTATGGATGTTAGTTACATTCGCTGTCCCATAAAGGGGCATTATAACAGCATGCTTCACCTGCCAATGGAAAGACACAAAGTACATAATTGATTCACATATTGATACAACAGCCCTTCATGACCAAAGGTGAGGTTAGAAAAATATCTGTTGATTTTTATTTTTGCCATTCTGGCCATTCAGAAAGTCATACAATTAGGTTAATCGAAAAATAAATGTGTGCATCATTGTGTCTCCTCCTGTAGTGTGAAAAAACATGCACTCATAAATATTACGATCAAATCTATTTTGTACTTCAAAATATAGACCTTGATGATGCATTTGAAATTGGTTTGGTTATGATCATGTTATTTAAATTTTTTCATGGTGAGGTTGACATTTGCATGGAATTGCCCATTTGGCATATTAAAGCATGGCAGTTGGCTTTGGAGGTTGCTGGGTGACCTTGCCAAGAGCGCCTTTTTCAGTGGCATCCATATGCTGACATAAAAGATAAACGACACACAGTACACTCCTACCGGTATCCTTGACCAAGGTACTGGCATTGAGATATTCCTTTATTGATCTCCTTGGGGACATTTAGGTGTCATAGAGGCATGGGGGAGGGGAGGTGCAGGTATGGAGAGGGTATAGTAGAAATACATGAATATAGGCAATACAATTAAATATGAAAATAAACTGTGTAAACAATATAATTAACTAAAGTGTAAACGGGTGCGTGCAGATGAGGGATTATATGCTACAATAAATATAGGCAATAAAAAAAAAAAAAATTTTTAATTCCACAACAAGATACAAGGCTTTTTTACCGATACCGATATTGTCCAACTTTATTTCCGATACCGATATCAACCGATACCGATATATGCAGGGTCCCCCCCCCCCCCCCCAAAACGGAATAATTTCAGGTAATTAACATTACATATCTCTTGTTGTGGAATTAACGCAACATTATGCATACTTTTGACAATAAATTAAATCAGAATTTGTTCTTACTTGCTTGCCTGGGTAAATAAAGGTTATAGAAATGTAAAAAACTGATACCGATATTTTCCGATATCACATTTTAATGCCAATATCGGCCGATAATATCGGACATCTCATATACATACTATAATAATAATAAACTTGATTTGTATAGCACCTTTCATAAAAAAATTGCAACTCAAAGTGCTTCACAGCAGTAGAAAAAAAAAGACTTTGCACAAAATTGGCAGACCACTGCATAAAGTGCAGCCATAAAATAAGTCAAAGTAAACAATATACCCAAGGTGCAGTATACACAAGGTTCCCTAACCAGCATGATATAATGTCACACGACTGGAGCTGGTCCCTGGGTGCTGCTGGGTCAAACGCAGAGGACACATTTCCCCCAAAGGGATTCATTCTCTTTCTAACCTTTTATTTAACCAGGTAAAATGCTTGAGATCAAGGATCTCTTTTACGAGCAAGACCTGAACAAAATGGCAGCAATAAAAAATAATAAACCAAGATACAACATACAGGACACAAAACACAGACAGACAAAAGGATACAAGAAAAAAATGTATCAATGCATTTGCAAAAAGAGTTTTTTTTTAAAGTCCCTTCCAAGTGGAGGGAGCAGAGTACATGAAAGCCCTCTTCCTAATAAAAGTATAACTTAAGACATTCAGTTCAGTTCATTTTAATTTCACATAACAATGGTGATTCCATAAATCAACAACGTTTTACCAGCTGCTATTGCAGCATTGTCCAATAGACCCATCTCAAACCCTGCCCTCTTTTCTTGATCCTCCAATCACAACTGCCGCTTGCCTCGGACAAACAGCGACAGTTGTGATTGGAGGATCAAGAAAAGAGGGCAGGGTTTGAGATGGGTCTATTGTCCGAAACGGGCTAGGGAGAAGCACTATAGGCTTGTCGGGCCGATGGGCCCTCCCACTGAAGACTTATGTTTTTCCTTTTTTACATGGCATTTACATGCATGCATTACTATACACTATACACACCATACACGTATATACCTGCACATGTCTACATACCATATTCATACATTTATGACTACATGATGTTTATAGCATTGCTCTGCATATATCCATACACACATACATGGCAAAGGTCACCCCACATTGCCCTCTCTCTCACAGGGGAGCGTGGCAGGCAGCAGCAACAGAGATACCCATCGAACATGCCACAGAGACCAGAAGACACTGAGTGAAACCGATGTGTTTATAGTAAATCTCCTATGTTTGTGTTCTGCCGTCCGTCGGGCGTCAGCGTGGAACAATTGGTCGTTCTGCCCATGGCTCATGCTTCCCTCCCCTTCACAGCACACTGAGCCGTCATAGGGTCAAAATTAATTATGAGAGTGTATGGAAGCTAGGGCTGAGCCCAAACGTTCGAACTTTCCGACCTTCGTTCGTTACGTTGGCATTCGAATTCTAAATCAACATTTGAATTTTTTATTTGTAATGATTTTTTTAATTTTATTTATATATATTTTTTACGTGTCTATTCATTCTGTTTAAACCAATGGGTTTTTTTTTCTTCACAGTCATAATTTAAGACATAGATTATGCGTTTTTTAGAGCGCTATCATTGAAGTGGGTGGTGGTGGCATTCAACGATAAATAGTGCACGCCACGCTGCTGGCAATCAAAGTGTTAACGGGTGTGGTCCGGCGAAAATGTTGAACATTTAGAATTTTAAATGCATCAATCTGGTGCACTTTGAGGGTCAAGTAGAGTCGACAACATACTGTATGTATAAAACAGCAGCCCCGTTACGTAACAACGCACACAGAAGTCCAAATCAATTATGAGAGTGTGTGGAAGGAAGCCTCCGTTACGCAACAACAGCTGCTGCTGATCCTATGGTCTGGAATAATGCCCCCTGGAACACCATTATACACCCATTACACTCTCCCTGCCCTGGAACACCATTATACACCCATTACACTCTCCCTGCCCTGGAACACCATTATACACCCATTACACTCTCCCTGCCCTGGAACACCATTATACACCCATTACACTCTCCCTGCCCTGGAACACCATTATACACCCATTACACTCTCCCTGCCCTGGAACACCATTATACACCCATTACACTCTCCCTGCCCTGGAACACCATTATACACCCATTACACTCTCCCTGCCCTGGAACACCATTATACACCCATTACACTCTCCCTGCCCTGGAACACCATTATACACTAGGGGTGCACCGATATATCGGTCGGGTATCGGTATCGGCCGATAAGTGCCTTGTTGACTGCTATCGGCCTATCGGCCGATAAGCTCAAATGTGCCGATAGCAGTCGCCGATAACTAACCATCCATTTGTGTAGCGTCAAGACAAAAAAAAAAAATTCACTCGCGACCTACCTGCACAACGCCCGCCGTCCGCCCCACACACACACAAGCTACTGCATCAAAGTTACTATTTATGATTAACAAGGCATTCGTTTTGTGGCATTAACGTTATATAGTTAGTGTTAGTGTTACACGGACAATAACATCAGCATATTATTATTACCCATAGCAGCAAGGCATTACTCCGAGTCCGTTCATAGCCGGGAGGCAGACGACTAACGTTACTGGTGAAAATGTGATTTACGTTGGAATACTCCTTTGCCAACTTGCTGTACTTTGCTTGCAGGTCTGCAGCCATTATTACTGGATTAAGAATAGCCCCAACTTTAGCCAACGTAACGTTATGGCTAAACCTTTAACATTAGTTAACCCTAGCTTTCGGTTAGCTGTTCAATGCTAATGTAATAACACAACCAAGCGAATCCATCAGAGCTCCCCATCAACACCGCTCTGTCGGGAGGATGGCATTTAAGAAAGTATCTGCTGTTAAAATGACACAAACATTCGTTTTGTGGCATTAACGTTATTATAGTTAGTTACACGTTCAATTACATCAGCATAGTATTTACCCGAAGATAGCAAGCAAGCCGTGCATAGCTCGGTTACATTCCGTTGCTCATTCCGTACCCAACTACACATTCTGCAATCTGTTAATAAAGTTTTCAACCAGACAAATGTATAGAAAGGCTTTGTTTTATTATAACATTTGTTGCAGTAAAATCATTGTGTCTCGTTTGGCCATCCTGTGGAGCGCGCTGGTCGGCGGGCACTGCCGGGCAGCTAACTTATTAGCTTGTTGTGGTTCTGAGTTTGACTCGCATTCTCACAAGCAGATCAATGGCGGCATGCCCCGAAGTAGAAAAATGAATATTCGCTTGGTGGTAAGCAGGAGGTGGGTGCTAGCGGTGTGGCGTAATTGGCCGAATCGACTGTCAATCAAAATGGTTCCATTGCATTGGTTGAAAGCTCTGGTTGAGAGAATAGTATCCCGCTGCAGGCCGCCAGAATGGTTCCATTGCATTGGTTGAAAGCTCTGGTTGAGAAAATAGTATCCCTCTGCAGGCCGCCAGACGATACTGGGAGAGGGATCAGTGATACCATAAACATATTTCTTGATGTTTCCTTTTTTAAGTAAGTAAAGAGGCCTACAAATACAAACACACATACAAATATACAGTAGTTTCATTAAAAAAATTAAAAAAAAATTAAAAAAAAAATTAAAAAAAATATTAAAAAAAATTTAAAATACTTATTTTTTGCCACAATTATCGGTATCGGTATCGGTATCGGCCGATTGTGTTAGTTGAACAATCGGTATCGGTGGCCAATTTTCATATCGGTGCACCCCTATTATACACCCATTACACTCTCCCTGCCCTGGAACACCATTATACACCCATTACACTCTCCCTGCCCTGGAACACCATTATACACCCATTACACTCTCCCTGCCCTGGAACACCATTATACACCCATTACACTCTCCCTGCCCTGGAACACCATTATACACCCATTACACTCTCCCTGCCCTGGAACACCATTATACACCCATTACACTCTCCCTGCCCTGGAACACCATTATACACCCATTACACTCTCCCTGCCCTCAATTCGTAGCGCGTGTCGTCGCGAGTCGCTTGTTTTTATTTATTTATCTTATTTATGTAACCTTCATTTTTTATTTATTTTTTTTAAAACCAGGCCGGGACACAATTAACCCTTTCACTGCCGCACTACCAAACGGTTAACCCCTTTCACTGCGACAATACACAGAAGGTTAACCCTTTCACTGCCGCACGACAGCAGGTTAACCCTCTCACTGCCACACTACAGAAGGTTAACCCTGTGTGGTGCTGCGAGACGGGAGACTGAGGCGGTGTCGCGAAGCCGAAGGTGACTCCTTTAATATTCATCGGCACAACGACAAGATACAACACGTTACTGGAAAGCTAAACACCTGCCACTGCTTAGATAAGAATGTTAGAGGTTCTAGATTAGAAGGTCCTACTATGACATCATCACCAACGTTCCAGAATGTTTGGGCGGAACTAAGGTTCTAGAATGTTCCGCCATGACATCATCACAAACGTTCCAGAATGTTCGGGCGGTACTAATGTTCTAGAATGTGCTGCCATGACATTAGGGATGCCCCGATCGATCGGCCACCGATCGTTATCGGCCGATAATCAGTATAAATATGCGATCGGTGATCAGTGATAATGTTTTATTTTCACCGATCGTCAAACCCGATCACTCGCTGTCGCTGAGTTCTGTCTCAGACACCGGTGGTGCGGCGTCTGCTCTCGAGTCCAGCCCCTCCTGCATGCATGTAAACACGGGTCTAGTCTAGTGAGACACGGGAGGACGGCGTGTCGGCGTCTCCCTGAGCTAACGTTAGCTTAGCTACCGTTACAAAATGACCCAGTCAACTATTCACTTTTAGTTTAATACATGATGAGGCATTGTCTAACCGAACGGTATCTAGCCGGCCAGCTACCGATAGCTCCTGACATCAACAAACGCTCCACAAAGTCTAGTAGGTAGGTATGATACCTGTTAGCTGTTAGCTCACGTTAGCGCAAGTTAGTTCACTGTTAAAAACGAAATGTCCCATTGAACTAAATAATTCACTGAGGCGTTGTATTAACGTTATATATCCGGCTAGCAGTAGCTACAGATAGCTCCTGATATCAATGTCTTATAACACTGATTCGATGCGTATTCGAGCTGAGGGCTTGCTGAGCACAGTTAAGTAACGTTATGCCAATAGGGTCCAGGTGCAGCGCCGGAGAATCCTGGCCGTAGCTCGAGGCTACTAGAGTACACACAGACAGTGGAGCTTGTTGCGTGGTCGCGATGTCTCGCAGATAATACAAGTACAAGTCTAATTATATAATATATATATTTTATAAAAAAATAAAAAAAAATAATATAAAATAATTTTTAATTTCTTTTAATCAAACGATCGGTATCGGATCGGTATCGGCCGATATGGCTCACGACGATCGGTGATCGGTATCGGTGGCAAAAAACGTGATCGGGGCATCCCTACATGACATCATCACAAACGTTCCAGAATGTTCGGGCAGCACTAAGGGTCTAGAATGTTCTGCCATGACATCATCACAAACGTTCCAGAATGTTCGGGCAGCACTAAGGGTCTAGAATGTTCTGCCATGACATCATCACAAACGTTCCAGAATGTTCGGGCAGCACTAAGGGTCTAGAATGTTCTGCCATGACATCATCACAAACGTTCCAGAATGTTCGGGCAGCACTAAGGGTCTAGAATGTTCTGCCATGACATCATCACAAACGTTCCAGAATGTTCGGGCAGCACTAAGGGTCTAGAATGTTCTGCCATGACATCATCACAAACGTTCCAGAATGTTCGGGCAGCACTAAGGGTCTAGAATGTTCTGCCATGACATCATCACAAACGTTCCAGAATGTTCGGGCAGAACTAAGGGTCTAGAATCTGCTGCCATGACATCATCACAAACGGGGGCGGGGGGGGGGAGGAGCGGCGTAAGTGCTCTCGCCCTCCCCGACACCCGGGGGGCACTGACATCGATCGGTGAGGTCGCCGGTGACTCCGTGGGAGGCTTATTTACTATCACACTACTAGTGAAGGGTTAACCTTCTGCAGTAGTGTGGCAGTGAAAGGGTTAAGAAGGACGAGAGAGAGGGGGCCCCTGGGAGGGTGACGGGGGAGGAGGGAGAGAGAGAGAGGGCCCCTGGGAGGGTGACGGGGGAGGAGGGAGAGAGAGAGAGGGCCCCTGGGAGGGTGACGGGGGAGGAGGGAGAGAGAGAGAGGGCCCCTGGGAGGGTGACGGGGGAGGAGGGAGAGAGAGAGAGGGCCCCTGGGAGGGTGACGGGGGAGGAGGGAGAGAGAGAGAGGGCCCCTGGGAGGGTGACGGGGGAGGAGGGAGAGAGAGAGAGGGCCCCTGGGAGGGTGACGGGGGAGGAGGGAGAGAGAGAGAGGGCCCCTGGGAGGGTGACGGGGGAGGAGGGAGAGAGAGAGAGGGCCCCTGGGAGGGTGACGGGGGAGGAGGGGGACCAGAACATTTAATAAAAGAGACGGACGATGCTACATCACAGAGGTGAGGGGAATAATTAAAACACACAACCAAATAAAATGACACGGTATGTAATACATGAAGCGGAACAGACACAAGGCTGGGTGACAGACAGTGGCAGGTGTGTGTAAAGTAAACCAGTCCTTAAAAGTAGTGAGGGAGGGGGCGGCTACGTGGCGTAGTGGGCAAGGCGCTCGCCACGAATGCAGAGACGCTGGGCTTGCCTGTTCGAGCCCAGCGCTCCACATTTGCTTTCAGTTTAGCTGGTCGTCCGCAGTAATACACATTGGCCGTATTAGGGGGTGGGAACTGGCGCTGCTGTGATGGCTGCCTTTCTGATCGCTCCGACGAGACTGTGCTTTATTTTGTTAATTTTTATAGTATTAGGAGTTTTATTTGCACCAACTGTTGGTGCATTATATGTGTATGACCGTCAGTCAATCATTGACATTGGATTAAGAAAAACTTACCGTTTGGATTGCTCTCTGGATCGGATCGCTGAACAGCAGAAATGGCCCGCCGAGATCCTTTGTTATGCCGGCCATGGCCGAGACCAGAAACCGCCGCGAAGACGAGGAAAGAGAGCCGGGGTCCGGAACAGACTGAGGTCCAAACGACACAGAACCACATTGCCCAGCATATTGTTGGCCAATGTGCAATCGATAGGAAACAAATTGGACGACATCAGAGCAAGGATCCAATTCCAGAGGGACATTCGGGATTGTAACGTCCTCTGTTTCACAGAAACTTGGCTGAGTCCAGATGTCCCGAATCATGCAATAGAACCAGCAGACCACTTCTTCGTTCTCCGCAAGGACCGGACGGCAGAAGGGTCACTAAAGACGAGAGGAGGCGGCATTGCCTTCATGATAAACAAGGAGTGGTGCGATTTAGGCAACACAAAGGAACTGTCTAACCACTGCTCCCCAGACCTGGAGTTTATCACGATAAAATGTCGACCCTTCTTCCTCCCAAGAGAGTTAACGTCCATCATCCTCATCGGAGTGTACATTCCACCACACGCGAACACTGGGGTCGCACTTTCAAAACTTCACGACGAGGTAAACAAACTCCAGGCAGCTAATGTTGACGCTGCCATTTTGGTCTTGGGGGATTTCAACAGCGCGCGTCTTAAAAAGGTGCTGCCGAATTTCTATCAGCATGTGACCTGTCCCACCAGAGGCGAGAACATATTAGACCATGTATACTCGCAATTTAAGAATGGGTACAAGTCACAGGCTCTTAGTCCATTCGGTAAAAGCGATCACGCCGCCATCTTTCTTTTGCCAAAGTACAGACAAAGTCTCAAGCGAACGCCGGTGGTCTCGCGAGAGGTTAAGCGTTGGGCCGTGACGTCAGTGGAGTCACTCCAAGCAGTGCTGGGAAGCACAGAATGGAGTGTATTCCGTGATAACACAGCCAATATTAACGAATACACCGAAACGGTGATTGACTATGTCTGTACTCAGGTAGAAGTAATAATCCCCACCACCAAAATTAATATCTACCCAAATCAAAAGCCCTGGGTAGACAAATCCGTCCGTGAGGCTCTGAAAGTGCGCACATCAGCATACAACACCGGGCTGGTGACAGGCAACATGGAAGAACACAAGATGGCAAGATACAACGTCAGGAGAGCAGTAATAGAGGCAAAACGGCGTTACAGGGATAAAGTTGAACTTCAGTTTGAACAGGCTGACTCTAGAGGCATGTGGCAGGGCCTCAGAACAATGACAGACTACAAAGGAACCCCCCTCAAACTGAACAGTGACATCTCCTTAGCAAATGATCTCAACTCCTTCTATGCGAGGTTTGAGGCTGTGAATAACAACACCAGCCTACAAACCACGGCAATGGGGGGGGGGGGTCTGCTGATGGAGACTCAGTGTTCAGGGTAACAGAGCATGAGGTGAGACGGATCTTTAAAAAAGTGGATATCAGGAAGGCAGCAGGACCGGACGGCATCCCCGGCCGCGTCCTAAAAGTCTGTGCCGACCAACTGGCCCCGGTATTCACTGACATCTTCAACCTGTCCTTGGAACAGGCCGTCATCCCCACCTGTCTGAAGAAGTCCACCATCATCCCTGTACCCAAAAAATCTACGCCCGCTTGCCTCAACGACTACCGCCCTGTAGCCCTCACCTCCATAGCCATGAAGTGCTTTGAGAAGCTAGTGAAGGGCTACATCTGTTCCTCCCTCCCCATCAACCTGGACCCTCTGCAATTTGCATACCGCCCCAACAGGTCCACGGAGGACGCCATAGCCCATGTGCTGCACACAGCAGCATCACATCTGGACAAGAGGCAGGGGAACTATGTGAGAATGCTGTTCATCGACTACAGCTCAGCATTCAATACCATAGTCCCCTCCAAACTCATAGCCAAGCTCAGGGACCTGGGCTTGAACTATGACCTGTGCCAGTGGGTCCTGGACTTCCTGACGGGCAGACCCCAGGTGGTAAGAGCCGGCAACTGCACCTCCTCATCCATCACGCTCAACATAGGGGCCCCCCAGGGCTGTGTTCTGAGCCCCCTCCTCTACTCCCTGTACACACATGACTGCGTAGCACAGCGGAACAACAACACCATCATCAAATTTGCTGATGACACAGTAGTGGTGGGCCTGATCTCTGCCAACGACGAAAGGCCCTACCTGGAAGAGGTAGAGAACCTGTCACAGTGGTGTCAGGAGAACTGCCTCTCCCTGAACGTCAGCAAAACAAAAGAGATGATTGTGGACTTCAGGAGGTCGGGGGTCAAGGACTACAGCCCCCTCAGCATCGACGGGGCACCAGTTGAGAGAGTGAACAGTTTCAAGTACCTCGGAGCCCACATATCCGAGGACTTGACATGGACCACACACATTGACAGTGTTGTGAAGAAGGCACGACAACGCCTCTACTTCCTCAGGCGCCTAAGGAAGTTCCAAGTCAGTCAGAAGATCCTTAGGAACTTCTACTCATGTACAATAGAGAGCATCCTGACCGGCAACATCACCTCCTGGTTTGGGAATAGCACTGCACAAGACCGTAGCAGACTACAAAGAGTGACACGTTCAGCCGAACGCACAATTAGAGGGGGGCTTCCCACCCTCCAGAACATTTACAACAAGCGGTGCAAGGGGAAGGCTAAGAGAATTATTAAGGACTCGAGCCACCCGAACAACTGCCTCTTTGAACTGCTGCCGTCAGGCAAGCGATACCGGAGTCTTATGGCGAGCACAGAAAGACTCAGAAGGAGCTTCTATCCCCAGGCCATCAGGCTGCTAAACGAACAATAATCGCTAAACGAACAATAATCACTATGCAACAACCATCAAATGCACACAGCACACACACCCACACGCACACACTCACTCAAACAAACAACACACTGCAGCACCCACTCTCCACACTTTAGATCACACAAACACACTTACACTTTATATTTATTGATAAAGGATTTGCACTACAACTCGTACACCTACTGTGAATTGTACCTAAACTGCACCTCGTCCATTTATGCCTTGCACTATATAGTATTGTATATTAGTACACTGCACAGTATTGTATATTGTATGGTAACTACGTCTACGAACATTGTACATATGTCTAAACTGAACACTGTGACCTCTTTTTTTACTTCAAATTTTTACTATGTTTTTACTTCTAATTTTTACTATGTTTTTATTTCATACTTATCTTGTCATGCACAGTCTCTGGAGCGCAACAGTAAGAAGCATTTTGTACAAAAGTATTCTGTACTTCTGTATGACAACTATTAAAGAAACTTGAAACTTGAAACTTGAAACTGATGGGTGGGGATCGGGCGTTGTGGACAGCGACTCCTACAGGTCGGTTGGTAGTAGTGAGGGAGGATCAATTTGTCCATTTTCAAAGTCCTTCGGAATCTCGTTCCAACTGCCGGGAGCAGAAAAACTGGAAGGACTGTGATCGCGCCTATATTGAGGTTCTCTTTACTGCGCGTCCTGGGGGTGTGCTGCTGCTGCTGCGCTCTCCAAGGGTGGGAGACGCCCCGGGCGAGTGGGGCCGATGGCAGATACGCTGTGGGGGAATAGAGCCGGTGTATCACGATATTCAGGAACTTAACCCTTTCACTGCCACACGACAGAAGGTTAACCCTTTACTATCACACAACCGACGGTCTATTATATATATAGACTATAGCACACAAGTTCAACACTGTTTGACGAACAATCTTACTGACCCGTAGCTACCAGATTTGTACCCTTCCTGCTGACTTGTACACAACTTGTAAGTTGCTTTGGATGAAAGTGTCAGCTAAATGACTAAATGTGTCCCTGACCACCAGCGATTGTGGCCACATGTCTCCATTTTCATTTTCCAGATTGTGAATGTACAGAATGTAAGCTTTCAAATGATGTGTCATACGTTGAAATCTGAGAATGTTTGAAGAAGGTGTGCTCATTTGAATCTTGTAAAACAGTCTTTTTAAGATTGAAGCAGAGAAAACTGCTCTCAAAGGGAGGCAAAATTTGAACACTTCTGCCGGTTTGGGCTGAATATAAAATGTCATACAATCATTGCAGCCCAAAGTGCTTCACAACAGTAATGTAGACATAATGGACATAAGGCATAAAAGGAGCATTAGAATTGGCATAAATATAGATTGGTATACAATGAGGAGAGAAATTACATAAAATAAAAAGACAAAAATAAAAGCAATGCATAAAGTGCAGACATAAAATGAGTATAAAATAGACAGAATAAAAGCAATGCATAAGGTGCAGACATAACGAACGAAAGGCCGTACAATAATATAAGTGGCGGAGTGCATTAAAAAGGCTGAGGTGAAGAGGTACGTTTTTAGCTTACTTTTGAAAACAAGCTAGCCCCCCCCCCCCCTAATAATGTCCACATAGGCAGGGTGTTCCATAGCTCTGCTGACAGATGCTGAGCATGGGTGTGTGTTATTGCTCGGCCCTAGCTGGGAGCAGTGAACCGGCGTGGAATTAGTTCAGAGCAGGGAGGATGGGAGAGAGAGAGAGAGAGAGAGAGAGTGAAACGACTTAACGACCGCATCATTAAGGCTTCGGTCAGTGCAGGGGAGGGTCTGGCTCTGAGAGCCTATAAGCAGGTGTGTGGGGGGGGGGGTGAGTCCTGAGTGGGGGGGGGGGGGGGGCGTCGGCTTGAGCGCCACTCCCTCCCTCCCTCGGAAAACATCAAGAGGATGTCACTGAGGAATTCCAGAATGCTACTGTAGAGAACGAGCCAGGTTGTAGAAGCAGACTTGTGGTTTCTGTTGGACGGTGATTTTCTTTTAAGATGGGTGTTATTCTGATCGCGTTCACGTTCTCCCAGTGGCTCCCATTTTTTTGTTTGGTTTAAAAAAGAATCGCACATTGTTTGCATTTATTTTTTTTGCTAAACGAGAGCTGACATCTTTCCAACGTTTTCACCACTCAGTCTTTGCCACTTAATTCCCCTGAGACTGGAGACTAGAGACTAGAGACTAGAGACTGGATAGAGACACAAGGCGCCTGTTCGGCCGGGGGAGATGGCGTGAACTTCTGCACACGTCACCTCTCCCTAGCTGTCAGGTGAAAAGAAGCGGCTGGTGGCATGTGGTAGTCTACACCCTCCCCAGACCGACAGTAGGGCAGCATGTGGTAGTCTACACCCTCCCCAGACCAACAGTAGGGCAGCATGTGGTAGTCTACACCCTCCCCAGACTGACAGTAGGGCAGCATGTGGTAGTCTACACCCTCCCCAGACCGACAGTAGGGCAGCATGTGGTAGTCTACACCCTCCCCAGACCGACAGTAGGGCAGCATGTGGTAGTCTACACCCTCCCCAGACTGACAGTAGGGCAGCATGTGGTAGTCTACACCCTCCCCAGACCGACAGTAGGGCAGCATGTGGTAGTCTACACCCTCCCCAGACCGACAGTAGGGCAGCATGTGGTAGTCTACACCCTCCCCAGACTGACAGTAGGGCAGCATGTGGTAGTCTACACCCTCCCCAGACCGACAGTAGGGCAGCATGTGGTAGTCTACACCCTCCCCAGACTGACAGTAGGGCAGCATGTGGTAGTCTACACCCTCCCCAGACTGACAGTAGGGCAGCATGTGGTAGTCTACACCCTCCCCAGACTGACAGTAGGGCAGCATGTGGTAGTCTACACCCTCCCCAGACTGACAGTAGGGCAGCATGTGGTAGTCTACACCCTCCCCAGACCGACAGTAGGGCAGCATGTGGTAGTCTACACCCTCCCCAGACCGACAGTAGGGCAGTATGTGGTAGTCTACACCCTCCCCAGACCGACAGTAGGGCAGTATGTGGTAGTCTACACCCTCCCCAGACCGACAGTAGGGCAGCATGTGGTAGTCTACACCCTCCCCAGACCGACAGTAGGGCAGCATGTGGTAGTCTACACCCTCCCCAGACTGACAGTAGGGCAGCATGTGGTAGTCTACACCCTCCCCAGACTGACAGTAGGGCAGCATGTGGTAGTCTACACTCTCCCCAGACTGACAGTAGGGCAGCATGTGGTAGTCTACACCCTCCCCAGACCGACAGTAGGGCAGTATGTGGTAGTCTACACCCTCCCCAGACCGACAGTAGGGCAGCATGTGGTAGTCTACACCCTCCCCAGACTGACAGTAGGGCAGTATGTGGTAGTCTACACCATCCCCAGACTGACAGTAGGGCAGTATGTGGTAGTCTACACCCTCCCCAGACCGACAGTAGGGCAGCATGTGGTAGTCTACACCCTCCCCAGACTGACAGTAGGGCAGCATGTGGTAGTCTACACCCTCCCCAGACTGACAGTAGGGCAGCATGTGGTAGTCTACACCCTCCCCAGACTGACAGTAGGGCAGCATGTGGTAGTCTACAGACACCCTCCCCAGACCGACAGTAGGGCAGCATGTGGTAGTCTACACCCTCCACAGGCCGACAGTAGGGCAGCATGTGGTAGTCTACACCCTCCCTAGACTGACAGTAGGGCAGCATGTGGTAGTCTACACCCTCCCTAGACTGACAGTAGGGCAGCATGTGGTAGTCTACACCCTCCCCAGACCGACAGTAGGGCAGCATGTGGTAGTCTACACCCTCCCCTGACCAACATTAGGGCAGTGCAACGACCAGGAAGGGAATTGGCATAACGACTAAATTGGGGGTTGGGAGAAAAGATAGAAAGACACAAAGATCCTTGTTGTGAACCTCTGCAGGATTGGAGTCGGGACAGTGGGACAGTGAGAGACGAGGAGGAGAGTGATTGATGCTGCGTAATAAAAAGAACAAGAAAATCCCCTGCTTTCATCTGGGAGAGGACATGTGTTTTTGATGAATCGGCGTAATTGTCTATAAGATGTATTCTGTCTTTACTGTGGTCTTTCTGAAGGTACCCGCCCCCTCCACCCACCCCTCCACCCACTCCCTCCACCCACTCCCTCCACCCACTCCCTCCACCCACTCCCTCCATCCACTCCCTCCACCCACTCCCTCCACCCACTCCCTCTACCCGCACCCTTCATCAGCACCCTCCACCCACTCCCTCCACCCACTCCCTCCACCCACTCCCTCCACCCGCACCCTCCACCCACTCCCTCCACCCGCACCCTCCACCCACTCCCTCCACCCACTCCCTCCACCCACTCCCTCCACCCACTCCCTCCACCCACTCCCTCCACCCGCACCCTTCATCAGCACCCTCCACCCACTCCCTCCACCCACTCCCTCCACCCACTCCCTCCACCCACTCCCTCCACCCACTCCCTCCCACTCCCTCCACCCACTCCCTCCACCCACTCCCTCCACCCACTCCCTCCATCAGCTCCCTCCATCCACTCCCTCCACCCACTCCCTCCACCCACTCCCTCCACCCACTCCCTCTACATGGCTGTTAGAACCCCACCCTCCCCTCCCTCCCCCCCCCGTGTAGAACAGCGTCATCTCAAACGGTGGGTGGAGGCGGTGAGCCGCTGTCTGGGATCGCAGTGGAAACTTTAAAAAAAGGAAATGTTTTATTATTTTCCGTTTGTTACTTTATTGGGCGGCTGTTGTCGGCGGATTCCAGTCAGCGCCACCGAAGTCGAGATGTCGACGGTTTGATATCGCCGGAGTCTCGCCCCCCCCCCCCCCCCCCAGAAAACCAAATAAACAAGAAGAACCCCCCCTCCGGCTTCTGCGGTGGCGGGCGTCATTAAAAGAATGCAAAGATGGCCGTCGGGGTCAAGACTTCTTCTGTTCTAGCGCTGGAGAGGAGGTTCTGTCCCCAACGTTCACGTCAGCGGCACATCCGTCAGGTCCAGTGGAGACGTCACACAGCCGGGGGACTGTTGACTGACATGCGACCCGTAGACCCAGGCAGGGGGAATACAGTGGTAGAGAGACAGACAGACAGAGAGAGAGAGAGAGAGAGCATGGCTCACTAAAATCAGACTCCAGATCTGTGTTTTGGCAGAGTGGCCCCAATAAACGGCAGCAGCAGCAGCAGCAGCAGCAGCTCACATGCTGAGCCCAATGGAGGAGACGGCTCTGTGACCAATAAGTGAACACACCAGGAACTAATGGGACGTTAATGGTGTCCTGCTGTGAGACTCTCTCTCTCTCTCTCTCTCTCTCTCTCTCTCTCTCTCTCTCTCTCTCTCTCTCTCTCTCTCTCTCTCTCTCTTTCTCTTTCTATCTTTCTCCCTCTCTCTTTTTCTCTCTCTTTCTCTCCCTCTCTCTCTATACACTATATATCTTTCTCTCTTTCTCTCTGTCACTCTCTCGCCCTCTCACTCTTTCTCCCCCTCTCTCTCTCTCCATACAGTATATGTATATATCTCTTTCTCTCTGTCACGCTCGCTCTTCACTCACTCACTCACTCACTCACTCACTCACTCACTCACTTTCTCTCCCCACCTCTCTCTCTCCTTTCTATCTTTCTCTCTCTCTCCCTCTCTCTTTCTCCCTTTCTCCCCTCTCTCCCTCTATACAGTATATATATATATATCTTTCTCTCTCAGTCACTCTCTCTTCTCTCTGTCACTCACTCACTCACTTTCTCTCCCCACCTCTATATATTTATCTCTCTCTCTCTCTCTCTCTCTCAGTCACACTCAGTCACTCTCACTTTCTCTCCCCACCTCTCTTTCTATATCTCTTTCTCTCTCACAGTCACTCTCCTACTTTCTCTCCCCACCTCTCTCTCTCTCTCTTTCTCTCTCTCTCCCTCTCTCCCTCTCTCTCTTTCTCCCTTTCTCCCCTCTCTCCCTCTATACAGTATATATATATATATATCTTTCTCTCTCAGTCACTCTCTCTTCTCTCTGTCACTCACTCACTCACTTTCTCTCCCCACCTCTCTCTCTCTCTCTCCCTCTCTCTTTCTCCCTTTATCCCCCTCTCTCCCTCTATACAGTATATATATATATCTTTCTCTCTCAGTCACTCTCTCTTCTCTCTGTCACTCACTCACTCACTTTCTCTCCCCACCTCTATATATTTCTCTCTCTCTCTCCCCCTCTCACACTCAGTCACACTCAGTCACTCTCACTTTCTTTCCCCACCTCTCTTTCTATATCTCTTTCTCTCACAGTCACTCTCTCACTTTCTCTCCCCACCTCTCTCTCTCTCTCTCTTTCTCTCTCTCTCCCTCTCTCTTTCTCCCTTTCTCCCCTCTCTCCCTCTATACAGTATATATATATCTTTCTCTCTCAGTCACTCTCTCTTCTCTCTGTCACTCACTCTCTCACTTTCTCTCCCCACCTCTCTCTCTCTCTCTCCTCTCTCTTTCTCCCTTTCTCCCCTCTCTCCCTCTATACAGTATATATATATATCTTTCTCTCTCAGTCACTCTCTCTTCTCTCTGTCACTCACTCTCTCACTTTCTCTCCCCACCCCTCTCTCTATATCTCTTTCTCTCTCTGTGTCTCTCTCTCTCCCCACCTCTCTCTCTCTCTCTCTCTCTCTCTCTCTCTCTCTCTCTTCTCTCTCTCTCTCTCTCTCTCTCTGTGTCTTTCTCTCTCCTTCCCTCTCACACTCAGTCACACTCACTCACTCTCACTTTCTCTCCCCACCCCTCTCTCCTCCAATCTCTCTCGGCCTCTCTCTCGCCTCAGGCCCTGAATTCCTCTTCTGAGTTTAAGTACAGAGAAGGGGGGGGGGCCTACTGCCGTTATTTAAACGGAGACTCTCAAAGTGCTTCATGCATTATAATGAGAAAGGACATCTCTATTCACACACAGAGCTCGGTCTGTCTCCGCACACGCTCAGTTGTCCCGCGAGGGGCGACAGGAAGAATACCGTCCTCCTCGTCCCATCAACCCTCCCCCCCAGTGGAGCAGAAGAACGCCCTCTTTCCCACACTCCTCTCTCTCTCTTACCCTCCTCTCTCTCTCTTACCCTCCTCTCTCTCTCTTACCCTCCTCTCTCTCTCTTACCCTCCTCTCTCTCTCTTACCCTCCTCTCTCTCTCTCTTACCCTCCTCTCTCTCTCTTACCCTCCTCTCTCTCTCTTACCCTCCTCTCTCTCTCTTACCCTCCTCTCTCTCTCTTACCCTCCTCTCTCTCTCTTACCCTCCTCTCTCTCTCTTACCCTTCTCTCTCTCTTACCTCCTCTCTCTCTCTTACCCTTCTCTCTCTCTCTTACCCTCCTCTCTCTCTCTTACGCTCCTCTCTCTCTCTTACCTCCTCTCTCTCTCTCTTACGCTCCTCTCTCTCTCTTACCCTCCTCTCTCTCTTACCCTCCTCTCTCTCTCTTACCTCCTCTCTCTCTTACCCTCCTCTCTCTCTCTTACCCTCTCTCTCTCTCTTACCTCCTCTCTCTCTACCCTCCTCTCTCTCTTACCCTCCTCTCTCTCTCTTACCCTCCTCTCTCTCTCTTACCCTCCTCTCTCTCTCTTACCCTCCTCTCTCTCTCTTACCTCCTCTCTCTCTTACCCTCCTCTCTCTCTCTTACCCTCCTCTCTCTCTCTTATCCTCCTCTCTCTCTCTTACCCTCCTCTCTCTCTCTTACCCTCCTCTCTCTCTCTTACCCTCCTCTCTCTCTTACCCTCCTCTCTCTCTCTTACCCTCCTCTCTCTCTCTTACCTCCTCTCTCTCTCTTACCCTCCTCTCTCTCTCTTACCCTCCTCTCTCTCTACCCTCCTCTCTCTCTCTTACCCTTCTCTCTCTCTCTTACCCTCCTCTCTCTCTCTTACCTCCTCCTCTCTCTTACCCTCCTCTCTCTCTTACCCTCCTCTCTCTCTCTTACCCTCTTCTCTCTCTCTTACCCTCCTCTCTCTCTTACCCTCCTCTCTCTATCTTACCCTCCTCTCTCTCTCTTACCCTCCTCTCTCTCTCTCTTACCCTCCTCTCTCTCTCTTACCCTCCTCTCTCTCTCTTACCCTCCTCTCTCTCTCTTACCCTCCTCTCTCTCTCTCTTACCCTTCCCTCTCTCTCTTACCCTCCTCTCTCTCTCTCTTACCCTCCTCTCTCTCTTACCCTCCTCTCTCTCTCTTACCCTCCTCTCTCTCTCTTACCCTCCTCTCTCTCTTACCCTCCTCTCTCTCTTACCCTCCTCTCTCTCTTACCCTCCTCTCTCTTCTTACCCTCCTCTCTCTCTCTTACCCTCCTCTCTCTCTCTTACCCTCCTCTCTCTCTCTTACCCTCCTCTCTCTCTCTTACCCTCCTCTCTCTCTCTTACCCTCCTCTCTCTCTCTCTTACCCTCCTCTCTCTCTCTTACCCTCCTCTCTCTCTCTTACCCTCCTCTCTCTCTCTGACCCTCCTCTCTCTCTCTTACCCTCCTCTCTCTCTCTTACCTCCTCTCTCTCTCTCTTACCCTCCTCTCTCTCTCTTACCCTCCTCTCTCTCTCTTACCCTCCTCTCTCTCTCTTACCCTCCTCTCTCTCTCTTACCCTCCTCTCTCTCTCTCTTACCCTCCTCTCTCTCTCTTACCCTCCTCTCTCTCTCTTACCCTCCTCTCTCTCTCTTACCCTCCTCTCTCTCTCTTACCCTCCTCTCTCTCTCTTACCCTCCTCTCTCTCTCTTACCCTTCTCTCTCTCTTACCCTCCTCTCTCTCTCTCTTACCCTTCTCTCTCTCTCTTACCCTCCTCTCTCTCTCTTACGCTCCTCTCTCTCTCTTACCCTCCTCTCTCTCTCTTACGCTCCTCTCTCTCTCTTACCCTCCTCTCTCTCTTACCCTCCTCTCTCTCTCTTACCCTCCTCTCTCTCTTACCCTCCTCTCTCTCTCTTACCCTCCTCTCTCTCTCTTACCCTCCTCTCTCTCTCTTACCCTCCTCTCTCTCTCTTACCCTCCTCTCTCTCTCTTACCCTCCTCTCTCTCTCTTACCCTCCTCTCTCTCTCTTACCCTCCTCTCTCTCTTACCCTCCTCTCTCTCTCTTACCCTCCTCTCTCTCTCTTATCCTCCTCTCTCTCTCTTACCCTCCTCTCTCTCTTACCCTCCTCTCTCTCTCTTACCCTCCTCTCTCTCTCTTACCCTCCTCTCTCTCTCTTACCCTCCTCTCTCTCTTACCCTCCTCTCTCTCTCTTACCCTCCTCTCTCTCTCTTACCCTCCTCTCTCTCTCTTACCCTCCTCTCTCTCTCTTACCCTCCTCTCTCTCTTACCCTCCTCTCTCTCTCTTACCCTTCTCTCTCTCTCTTACCCTCCTCTCTCTCTCTTACCCTCCTCTCTCTCTCTTACCCTCCTCTCTCTCTTACCCTCCTCTCTCTCTCTTACCCTCTTCTCTCTCTCTTACCCTCCTCTCTCTCTCTTACCCTCCTCTCTCTATCTTACCCTCCTCTCTCTCTCTTACCCTCCTCTCTCTCTCTCTTACCCTCCTCTCTCTCTCTTACCCTCCTCTCTCTCTCTTACCCTCCTCTCTCTCTCTTACCCTCCTCTCTCTCTCTCTTACCCTTCCTCTCTCTCTTACCTCCTCTCTCTCTCTCTTACCCTCCTCTCTCTCTTACCCTCCTCTCTCTCTCTTACCCTCCTCTCTCTCTCTTACCTCCTCTCTCTCTTACCCTCCTCTCTCTCTTACCCTCCTCTCTCTCTTACCCTCCTCTCTCTCTCTTACCCTCCTCTCTCTCTCTTACCCTCCTCTCTCTCTCTTACCCTCCTCTCTCTCTCTTACCCTCCTCTCTCTCTCTTACCCTCCTCTCTCTCTCTTACCCTCCTCTCTCTCTCTTACCCTCCTCTCTCTCTCTCTTACCCTCCTCTCTCTCTCTTACCCTCCTCTCTCTCTCTTACCCTCCTCTCTCTCTCTTACCCTCCTCTCTCTCTCTTACCCTCCTCTCTCTCTCTTACCCTCCTCTCTCTCTCTCTTACCCTCCTCTCTCTCTCTTACCCTCCTCTCTCTCTCTTACCCTCCTCTCTCTCTCTTACCCTTCTCTCTCTCTCTTACCCTTCTCTCTCTCTCTTACCCTCCTCTCTCTCTTACCCTCCTCTCTCTCTCTTACCCTCCTCTCTCTCTCTTACCCTCCTCTCTCTCTCTTACCCTCCTCTCTCTCTCTTACCCTCCTCTCTCTCTTACCCTCTCTCTCTCTCTTACCCTCCTCTCTCTCTCTTACCCTCCTCTCTCTCTCTTACCCTTCTCTCTCTCTCTTACCCTCCTCTCTCTCTCTTACCCTCCTCTCTCTCTTACCCTCCTCCTCTCTCTCTCTTACCCTCCTCTCTCTTACCCTCCTCTCTCTCTCTTACCCTCCTCTCTCTCTCTTACCCTTCTCTCTCTCTCTTACCCTTCTCTCTCTCTCTTACCCTCCTCTCTCTCTTACCCTCCTCTCTCTCTCTACCCTCCTCTCTCTCTCTTACCCTCCTCTCTCTCTTACCCTCCTCTCTCTCTTACCCTCCTCTCTCTCTCTTACCCTCCTCTCTCTCTTACCCTTCTCTCTCTCTCTTACCCTCCTCTCTCTCTCTTACCCTCCTCTCTCTCTTACCCTCCTCCTCTCTCTCTCTTACCCTCCTCTCTCTCTTACCCTCCTCTCTCTCTCTTACCCTCCTCTCTCTCTCTTACCCTCCTCTCTCTCTCTTACCCTTCTCTCTCTCTCTTACCCTTCTCTCTCTCTCTTACCCTCCTCTCTCTCTTACCCTCCTCTCTCTCTCTCTTACCCTCCTCTCTCTCTCTTACCCTCCTCTCTCTCTCTTACCCTCCTCTCTCTCTCTTACCCTCCTCTCTCTCTCTTACCCTCCTCTCTCTCTCTTACCCTCCTCTCTCTCTCTCTTACCCTCCTCTCTCTCTCTTACCCTCCTCTCTCTCTCTTACCCTCCTCTCTCTCTCTTACCCTCCTCTCTCTCTCTTACCCTCCTCTCTCTCTCTTACCCTCCTCTCTCTCTCTTACCCTCCTCTCTCTCTTACCCTCCTCTCTCTCTCTTACCCTCCTCTCTCTCTCTCTTACCCTCCTCTCTCTCTCTCTTACCCTCCTCTCTCTCTCTTACCCTCCTCTCTCTCTCTTACCCTTCTCTCTCTCTCTTACCCTCCTCTCTCTCTCTCTTACCCTCCTCTCTCTCTCTTACCCTCCTCTCTCTCTCTTACCCTCCTCTCTCTCTCTCTTACCCTCCTCTCTCTCTCTCTTACCCTCCTCTCTCTCTCTTACCCTCCTCTCTCTCTCTTACCCTTCTCTCTCTCTCTTACCCTCCTCTCTCTCTCTCTTACCCTCCTCTCTCTCTCTTACCCTCCTCTCTCTCTCTTACCCTCCTCTCTCTCTCTTACCCTCCTCTCTCTCTCTTACCCTCCTCTCTCTCTCTTACCCTTCTCTCTCTCTCTTACCCTCCTCTCTCTCTTACCCTCCTCTCTCTCTCTTACCCTCCTCTCTCTCTCTTACCCTCCTCTCTCTCTTACCCTCCTCTCTCTCTCTAACCCTCCTCTCTCTCTTACCCTCCTCTCTTACCCTCCTCTCTCTCTCTTACCCTCCTCTCTCTCTCTTACCCTCCTCTCTCTCTCTTACCCTCCTCTCTCTCTCTCTTACCCTCCTCTCTCTCTCTAACCCTCCTCTCTCTCTCTTACCCTCCTCTCTCTCTCTTACCCTCCTCTCTCTCTCTTACCCTCCTCTCTCTCTCTTACCCTCCTCTGTCTCTCTTACCCTCCTCTCTCTCTCTTACCCTCCTCTCTCTCTCTTACCCTCCTCTCTCTTTTACCCTCTGTCCCTTTTACCCTCTGTCCTCTCTCTCTCTCTCTCTCTCTCTCACTTTATCTCCCCACCTCTCTCTCCTCCAGTCTCTGTCTCTCTCTTGCTCTCTCTCACACATTCACTCTCTCTCACCCTCTCTCTCCCCACCTCTCTCTCCTCCAGTCTCCCGCTCTCTCTCACACATTCACTCTCTCTATCGCTCTCTCTCTCTCACTTTCTCTCCCCACCTCTCTCTCAGTCTCTCGCCTCAGGCCCCCCGAGCCCCCCCCCCCACACACGCACTCTCCTCCCGTCCTCTGTCCTCGTAAACATCAACACAATGTCCCCCCCCCCCCCCCCCCCCCCCGTGAGCGAGAGGAGAGAGAGAGAGAGAGAGAGAGAGTACCCTGTTTCCCCCTCGGCCGCCCAACGGGGCCCGCAGTCTGAAAGCGCCTCGTCAGTTATGTAACGTCATCTCTCGGGTCTGTGCCTCCTGCTCTGTGCCCTCGTTACACAACCTGCTCTCTGCCAGCGAGGGTCCTTTCTCTCCCTCCCTCTGCCTCTTTCTCTCACGCACAATATGATCCCTTAATGGAGATGGCATTTCAAATGTTGCTTTAGAAGAAGGCCGGGGCCTCTGCTCCCGACACAGCTGGCCGCACTGATCCTCGCTACGGTGTCATGAATGAAAGTTAATTAGATTAAACTGGACTTTGAAGAAGTCTTTATTTGTAGCACACATCGCTCGTCGTGCAGTGGGTACACAAACACGTGTGCGAGATGGGCGACGCAGGCCCCGTTTAGACGAGCGTTTTGTGAACAGAAACCGCAAAAGTCATCTTGCGGTTTCACTTTTAATTTTACGTTTAGACGAGCGTTTTTGGGTGGAATTCTCCGTGCAGACGATGCTGTAACGACGGAGACCCGCTGTCACACGATTGGCGCATATGTCACATGACGTGCTGTGAAGACCCGCCCTACTCTGCCTCTGATTCGCAGACTGTGGGTGGGGAATGTGATTGCACCAAAGCAGAGTCACTCACAGACATCCACTCACGCCGCGGGACAGATTCTTGTGTATTTAACCCTTTCACTGCCACACGACAGCCGGTTGTGTGATAGTAAAGGGGTAACCTTCTGTCGTGTGGCAGTGAAAGGGTTAAAAGTACTGCCAATGTAGCCTTCAGGTGATCTCCGTTGATATAAGTCAGACATACTTGCTTTGTTTACGTCTCGGCTACTGGCGCATACCTGCTACCTGTGACGTAAGCAGTACGCGCGACCAGAGCCGTGACAACCCTTTCGTCATCGTTTTAACAGATTTATACGTTTTGATAGTTTAGACGAGATCGCAAAGCTTTTGCGTTTCTAGGAATTCCACCCTGGAAGGTAGTCTCACTTTTTTGCGGTTTCACCCCGTAAAAACGCCGTTTCCGTATAAACGAAAGGCACATCTGCAAAAATATTTTTGCGGATTCACCTGCTAGCGTTTCCGTCTAAACGGGGCCACAGACATGCATTTTTTCGCCGTTGAAATGTCGTCTCTGCGCTGGCTTGACCCATCCCATTGTCCTCCCCCCCCCCCCCCCCCCCCCCCCCAAGGGCAGCCATGGGTTGCGGCGTGGGGCCTCCCAATCCAAGTGCGCCTGTCCGTCTTCATCAGGGACGCGACAACGTTGGCGTACCATTTTCTATGGCTGTACCGAATGCTTCGAAGCTTCGATCATAATGTTGACATTCGAATTTTTTTATTTTTAATAAATTTATTTTGAAATTGTTTTTATTTTTATTTTTAATCGGTTTAAACCAATGGGGGTTTTCTTCACAGTTGCAGTTAAAGTTGAGGCTACACTAATATTACAATATTATACTATAAGACGTCACCATCACTTTCATACCAACCGTGCCCTTATTGGATTATTTATGTTGACGAAACTGATGAGTTATATTCATTAAAGAAAGTGGATTTAATAAAAGAAAAATACAAATGTAATCAGATTAATCACTTTATTCAAATTGAGGATTTAGTTTGAGATTTTGTATTTTTTTTTAAGTAAATTATTTTTTTATAGACATTCGAAGCTTCGTTCGAATACTTCGATCGAAGCTTCGAATGTTAAAAAATGACATTCGGTACAGCCCTACCATTTTATTTTAAGCACGGGGAGAACATCAGCGGACTAAGCGTCTGTCTGTCTACCACCGCAGAGACACTGGTATCGAATCCGGCTGTCAGCGTTGCCTCCGGCTTGGCCGGTCGTCATACTGGCACAATTGGCAGAGTCAGCGGGAGGGAAGCCGGTGGGGTGGTAATCTGGTCGTTGTAAACAGCGACTCCTACAGGTCGGTCGGGGCGCCTGCACAGCGAGGGAGGGAGATGGTGAAGGTAGTGTGACCTCCCACACGTTACACAACCTCACCAATGAGAGTCCTCGCTGCCAGGTGAAAAGAGGCTGCTGGCTGTCTCCTATGTCTCAGAGGAAGCATGTGATAAGACTTCAGGGCTCCCTAGACCGACCAGTGGGGGGCACATGCACGCAACGACCAGGAAGGGGAGGGGGGAATTGGCATAACGACTAAATTGGGATGGGAGGAAAATACAGAAAAATAGGAGGAGAAAAAGTGGATACAAAAAACATGCCAGGCCACACAGAAAGGCCCGGGAGATGCCCCACCTGGGTACCCGGCAACCCGCTAACCTGGTCCCCAAGCGGGAATCGAACCCAGGACCTTCTTGCTGTGAGGCGACACAGTGTTAACCAACTACACCACCGCCATCGCTGGTCAACCATGATACAGGCCAGATGGACGCGCTTTTGACCTTTTCATTATTTTATTATAATTTCTCCCCCCACATCTTCAGACTTTGACTGTGAAATGTTTGGAATGTTTCCGGATGAAAGCGAGTTATTCTCAGCTCATCGGTCATTATGGATAACGTGGTGTTATCAAGCTGTTATCAAGCTGTTATCAAGCTGTTATCAAGCTGTTATCAAGCTGTTATCAAGCTGTTATCAAGCTGTATCAAACACTTGGATGTCTATCCTATCCTGCCAACTTATATTTCCTCTTGTCTCACCATGTCTAGACCTCTCTTTCTTTCTTTCTCTCTTTCTCTTGCTCCTCTCTTTCTCTCTCTTTCTCTCTCTCCTCTCTGTCGCCCCCCCCTCTCTCTCTCTCCTCTCTTTCTCTTTATCCATCTATCTTTCTCCCCCTATTTCTCTCTCACTGTCTCTCAATTTTTCTCTCCCCCTCTCTCTCCTCTCTTTCTCCCTCTCTCTTCTCTCCCTCCTCTCTATCGCCCCCCCTCTCTCTCCCCTCTCTTTCTCTATCTCTAGCTTTCTCCCCCTCTTTTTCGCTCACTGTCTCTATCTTTCCCCCCCCCTCTCCCTCTCTCTCCTCCCCCCCCTCTCTCTCTCTCTCTCTCTCTCTCTCTCTCTCTGTCTCCTCTCTCTCTCCCTCTCTATCTTTCTCCCTCTCTCTCTATCTTTCTCCTCTTTCTATCTCTCTCTCCTCTCCCCCCCATCCCCCCTCTCTCTATCGTTATCCCATTTCAAGAAGCAACTAGGTCCACACACAAAGAGGCACAGCTTAAGATTTATAGTGGTGTTTGTTTGCCCACCGTGTCACTTCCATTGTTGTTGGATACACGGCCCCACTGCTCTGTAGGCAAGTCATGCAGGCCGGGCCCCCCCCTCTCTGAGGCCCCCGTGTCCAGGCTGGAGAGAGAGGCGAGGGGGGCAGAGCACCCTCTCCGAGGCCCCCGTGTCCAGGCTGGAGAGAGGGGCGAGGGGGGCAGAGCACCCTCTCCGAGGACACCGTGTCCAGGCTGGAGAGAGAGGCGAGGGGGGCAGAGCACCCTCTCCGAGGCCCCCGTGTCCAGGCTGGAGAGAGGGGCGAGGGGGGCAGAGCACCCTCTCTGAGGACACCGTGTCCAGGCTGGAGAGAGAGGCGAGGGGGGCAGAGCACCCTCTCTGAGGACACTGTGTCCAGGCTGGAGAGAGAGGCGAGGGGCAGAGCACCCTCTCTGAGGACACGTGTCCAGGCTGGAGAGAGGGGCGAGGGGGGCAGAGCACCCTCTCTGAGGACACTGTGTCCAGGCTGGAGAGAGAGGCGAGGGGCAGAGCACCCTCTCTGAGGACACTGTGTCCAGGCTGGAGAGAGAGGCGAGGGGGGCAGAGCACCCTCTCCGAGGACACTGTGTCCAGGCTGGAGAGAGGGGCGAGGGGGGCAGAGCACCCTCTCCGAGGACACTGTGTCCAGGCTGGAGAGAGGGGCGAGGGGGGCAGAGCACCCTCTCCGAGGCCCCGTGTCCAGGCTGGAGAGAGGGGCGAGGGGGGCAGAGCACCCTCTCCGAGGACACCGTGTCCAGGCTGGAGAGAGAGGCGAGGGGGGCAGAGCACCCTCTCCGAGGACACTGTGTCCAGGCTGGAGAGAGGGGCGAGGGGGGCAGAGCACCCTCTCCGAGGACACCGTGTCCAGGCTGGAGAGAGAGGCGAGGGGCAGAGCACCCTCTCCGAGGACACCGTGTCCAGGCTGGAGAGAGAGGCGAGGGGGGCAGAGCAGAGCACCCTCTCCGAGGCCCCTGTGTCCAGGCTGGAGAGAGAGACGAGGGGCAGAGCACCCTCTCTGAGGACACTGTGTCCAGGCTGGAGAGAGAGGCGGTGCACCGTGGGTTAGAGCGAGCCCAGAGAGCACCCTCTCTGAGGACACTGTGTCCAGGCTGGAGAGAGAGGCGGTGCACCGTGGGTTAGAGGCGAGCCCAGGGAGGGGCTCTGACACTGGGGCTACGAAAAGGCACTACTTGGCCTGCGGCTCCACTGACCAATGCAGACAGGATATGAGTTAACTACTACAGCTCATCTACGTCAGAGAGAAAGAGAGAGGGGGAGAGAGAAGGGGGGAGAGAAAAGAGAGGGGGGGAGAGAAAGAGAGGGGGGGGGGGGAGAGAGAGAGGGAGAGAGAGAGAGAGAGAGAGAGGGGGAGAGAGAAAGAGAGAGGGGGGAGAGAGAGAGAAAGAGGGGGGAGAGAGAGGGGGGAGAGAGAGAGAGAGGGGGGAGAGAGAAAGAGAGAGGGGGAGAGAGAAAGAGAGAGGGGGAGAGGGGGGAGAGTTGAGGCTGGAGAGGAAACCTCGCCTTGACTTGGGCACCAGACGACCTCCAAAGCCAGGTTTTGCTGTGTGGTTGCATCATCAGCCACAGGGCTCTACGCTATTAACCCTTTCCCCAAGGAGTCCCAATGACAAAATGTAGGGGGCACACAAAGACATTTAGGAGCATGTATGTACATGTATATTTGTACTGTGCGTGTGCAAACGATAACGGGACACACATCTGTGCAATAGCACTAGGGTTGGGCACCGAGAACCGGTTCTAATAGGAACCGGTTCCTAACTTCCGTTTTTTTTTTTTTTTTTTTTAACTTTGTTAATTAATACACTAGTTACAGTACAGCAACCAAATGAAACCGTATCAAGTCAACTGACAATGTGAATAGTATGAGAAAAAAAAAATTCTCCTGCGAAATAAGCTGTGACCTGTTTTGACCTGCACCTCAAAAGAATCGGAATCGAGAATCGTTTAGAACAGGAATCGAAATGGAGAATCGGAATCGTTCAAATCCAAACGATGCCCAACCCTAAAATAGCACACGCCACCCAAAGTCACTGGCCCACTGTGTGTGTGTGTGTGTAGAGGCCCAGTAGAGAGCTGTGTAGAGCCCAGTAGAGAGCTGTGTAGAGCCAGTAGAGAGCTGTGTAGAGCCCAGTAGAGAGCTGTGTAGAGCCCAGTAGAGAGCTGTGTAGAGCCCAGTAGAGAGCTGTGTAGAGCCCAGTAGAGAGCTGTGTAGAGCCCCAGTAGAGAGCTGTGTAGAGCCCAGTAGAGAGCTGTGTAGAGCCCAGTAGAGAGCTGTGTAGAGCCCAGTAGAGAGCTGTGTAGAGCCCAGTAGAGAGCCCTAGTAGAGCCCAGTAGAGAGCTGTGTAGAGCCCAGTAGAGAGCTGTGTAGAGCCCAGTAGAGAGCTGTGTAGAGCCCAGTAGAGAGCTGTGTAGAGCCCAGTAGAGAGCTGTGTAGAGCCCAGTAGAGAGCTGTGTAGAGCCCAGTAGAGAGCTGTGTAGAGCCCAGTAGAGAGAGCTGTGTAGAGCCCAGTAGAGAGCTGTGTAGAGCCCAGTAGAGAGCTGTGTAGAGCCCAGTAGAGAGCTGTGTAGAGCCCAGTAGAGAGCTGTGTAGAGCCCAGTAGAGAGCTGTGTAGAGCCCAGTAGAGAGAGCTGTGTAGAGCCCAGTAGAGAGCTGTGTAGAGCCCAGTAGAGAGAGCTGTGTAGAGCCCAGTAGACAGCCCTAGTAGAGCCCAGTAGAGAGCCCTAGTAGAGCCCAGTAGAGAGCCCTAGTAGAGCCCAGTAGAGAGCTGTGTAGAGCCCAGTAGAGAGCCCTAGTAGAGCCAGTAGAGAGCTGTGTAGAGCCCAGTAGAGAGCTGTGTAGAGCCCAGTAGAGAGCTGTGTAGAGCCCAGTAGAGAGCTGTGTAGAGCCCAGTAGAGAGCTGTGTAGAGCCCAGTAGAGAGCTGTGTAGAGCCCAGTAGAGAGCTGTGTAGAGCCCAGTAGACAGCTGTGTAGAGCCCAGTAGAGAGCTGTGTAGAGCCCAGTAGAGAGCCCTAGTAGAGCCCAGTAGAGAGCTGTAGAGCCCAGTAGAGAGCTGTGTAGAGCCCAGTAGAGAGCTGTGTAGAGCCCAGTAGAGAGCCCTAGTAGAGCCCAGTAGAGAGCTGTGTAGAGCCAGTAGAGAGCTGTAGAGCCCAGTAGAGAGCTGTGTAGAGCCCAGTAGAGAGCTGTGTAGAGCCCAGTAGAGAGCTGTGTAGAGCCCAGTAGAGAGCTGTGTAGAGCCCAGTAGAGAGCTGTGTAGAGCCCAGTAGAGAGCTGTGTAGAGCCCAGTAGAGAGCTGTGTAGAGCCCAGTAGAGAGCTGTGTAGAGCCCAGTAGAGAGCTGTGTAGAGCCCAGTAGAGAGCTGTGTAGAGCCCAGTAGAGAGCTGTGACTGAGGACCAGGGAGCTGCTCCACACAACACGGCTCTCTGAACAAACCAAGGCTAATGGTCGGCAGCTCGGTGATAATGTGACGGAATGTGGCTGATGATGATGCAGCCGGTCCTGTCCCCCCCCCCCGGACTATAAACAACGACCCGACAAAACTAAGATTGAGTGTTTATGTGATAATGTCATGGAATGTGGCCGATGCGGACGGCCCTCTTCCCCTCCTGCCCCGAAAAGAGACACTTGACTTGGGGTGCACTGCACACACACACACAGGGTGGGGGTCGAACGGCAGCATTGGGCTCCGTGAGGAATGAATGGCCATTGTCTTTACTCCCAAGTAAAAGGTCACATGTCCTTGGGGGGGGGGGGGGGGGGGGATGTTTTTTCTTTTTACTACAGAGAGCAGAATAGAGAGAGAGGATGTGGAGGAGGAAACGCAGCCTGCATGTTTTTTTCCTTCCTGCCGTGAGGAGGGAACATGGCGGTGGTCTTTTTAGGATGCAAAGCACCGCCTATATATACCGGCAATGTCATTCAACTCGCACGCCGCTAGCCACTCTGCCCCTAGTGGTGGTGGCTCATATAGGCACGGGTGTACTGTATGGTAGGCACAGTGGGTGTCCGTAGTCCGTACCTCTTTTTCTGATTACCCCCACCACTTGACATGCATTTAACCCTTTCACTGCCACACTACAAAGGGTTAACGCTTTTCACTACCACACTACAGAAGGTTACCACACTACAGAAGGTTAACCCTTTCACTACCACACTACAGAAGGTTAACCCTTTCACTACCACACTACAGAATGTTAACCCTTTCACTACCACACTACAGAAGGTTAACCCTTTCACTACCACACTACAGAAGGTTAACCCTTTCACTACAGCACTACAGAATGTTAACCCTTTCACTACCACACTACAGAAGGTTAACCCTTTCACTACCACACTACAGAAGGTTAACCTTTCACTACCACACTACAGCAGGTTAACCCTTTCACTACCACACTACAGAAGGTTAACCTTTCACTACCCACACTACAGAAGGTTAACCTTTCACTACCACACTACAGAAGGTTAACCCTTTCACTACCACACTTACAGAAGGTTAACCTTTCACTACCACACACTACAGAAGGTTAACCCTTTCACTACCACACTACAGAAGGTTAACCTTTCACTACCACACTACAGAAGGTTAACCCTTTCACTACCACACTACAGAAGGTTAACCCTTTCACTACCACACTACAGAAGGTTAACCCCTTTCACTACCACACTAGAGAAGGTTAACCCTTTAACTACCACACTACAGAAGGGTTAACCCTTTCACTACCACACTACATAAGGTTAACCTTTCACTACCACACTACAGACGGTTAACCCTTTCACTACCACACACTACAGAAGGTTAACCCTTTCACTACCACACTACAGAAGGTTAACCCTTTCACTACCACACTACAGCAGGTTAACCCTTTCACTACCGCACTACAGAAGGTTAACCCTTTCACTACACACACACTACAGAATGTTAACCCTTTCACTACCACACTACAGAAGGTTAACCTTTCACTACCACAACTACAGAAGGTTAACCCTTTCACTACCACACACTACAGCAGGTTAACCCTTTCACTACCACACTACAGACGGTTAACCCTTTCACTACCACACTACAGAAGGTTAACCCTTTCACTACCACACTACAGCAGGTTAACCCTTTAACTACCACACTACAGAAGGTTAACCTTTCACTACCACACTACAGACCGGTTAACCCTTTCACTACCACACACTACAGAAGGTTAACCCTTTCACTACCACACTACAGGAAGGTTAACCCTTTCAACTACCACACTACAGACGGTTAACCCTTTTCACTAACCACACCACTACAGAAGGTTAACCCTTTCACTACCACACTACAGACGGTTAACCTTTCACTACCACACTACAGAAGGTTAACCCTTTCACTACCCACACTACAGACGGTTAACCTTTCACTACCACACCTACAGAAGGTTAACCCTTTCACTACCCCACAACTACCAGAAGGTTAACCTTCCACTACCACACTACAGAAGGTTAACCCTTTCACTACCACACACTACAGAAGGTTAACCCTTTCACTACCACACTACAGACGGTTAACCTTTCACTACCACACTACAGACGGTTAACCTGTAGTGAAAGGGTTAAATAAAACGGCTCTACAAAGGGTTAACTCCCTCATGTTTCCCACCGGATGAGAAATAGTGTTTGTCTCTGTTTGTTCACTCACCTCCCGCCTTGCTGCTACGTCGCTAACGATTCCCCAGTCGAGTTTAGCTCCAAACCCCGCCCCCATAGCGCCGCGACGAACCACCGTTGGCCTCCGATATCACGCTGTGATTGGCTGAGATGCTCTCTCCACGCTGGCGCCTCCTGCCTCTCTACCGCTTGTTAGGGTCAAGCTGTTAGCTAGAGGCTAACGTTACGTTTAGCCAGCCTTATTGTAGTGGAGTATGACACTTTTTAAAAATGTTCCTTCATGTAAAACAGGCACACATACGAAAAGGAGGAATACAAGTCCATTAGCAGCTTACTGAAATATCGTCATATATGTTTTCATATTTTGAAAGACTGATTTCATACCTATTTCATACAGTCGTAGGCCTGGGCATAACGTAGCTACCAGGGCGACAACGCTAACGTTAGCTCCACGGTCAGCCAGGTCTTGACGACCAGTAAAAGCACAAAAACCCATCCGCGGTTTGGTGCCGTGAGGCCTGGCATCACCATGACGACATGTACGCCAATGAAAACAAATGGGGGGGGCGGGGTTTGTAGCTAAAGGTAAGTCCAATCAGAAACGGTACAGTGCACTCGGAGAGCTCGAGCACAACGCGGTTCAGGAGGCTGTCGTGTCGCAGGTGCTCTGCCTTCTGTGATCATAACACTACGGTACCGGTGTCAAATGAAACGCGTTGATCGTTCAGTCGTATGGAAGAAGACGCAGCTGTCCATGGCTGGCTACTGTAACTCGCTGCACACCAGGCAGGAACAGTCTACCTACGGTCAACTTCAAAACACTACTCCTCCTCACCCTCAAAGCCCTCCATAGCCTCCCCCCCCCCCCCCCCCCCCCCCCACCCTAGCCTTCTCCCCTACCGCCCCCACCCGTTCCCTCCGGTCCTCCTCCACTGCCTCCCTCACTGTGTCCCGTCATCCAAACTCAAAACGTTGGTGATCGTCTCCTTCTCTCTCACGCTGCACCTCGACTCTGGAACTCCCTCCCTCAGACCATCAGACACTGTTGTTGTGTCCTGTGTTGTTGTTGTGTTGTCCTGTGTTGTTCTGTCCTGTGTTGTTGTTGTGTTGTCCTGTGTTGTTCTGTGTTGTTGTGTTGTTGTGTTCCGCCCCTGTGTCGGGCCCCAGGAGGAGGAGCCAGGTGCAGGTGGTGTTTGATTGATTGATTGGACCTGGAGTGAGTGATCATCACACTGCTGTGTCACAGAGGGAGGCCTGCGTGCGCTCAGCTGGCCGAGAGGGAAGGAACGAGGGAAAGAGAGAGAGAGAGGGGTGGGCTGGGACAGGACGTGTGTGTGTGTGTCTGTGTGTCTGTGTGTGTCCTTGTGTGTGTGTGTGTGTCCGTGTGTGTGTGGTGGTTTGCAGTATGAACAGATGTTGTCCATGTGTCACCACAAAGGGCTCGAACAGAAATTAATCAGCCAACCGTCATTTTGGAAAACATTTTACAATAATAACATTCATTACATCACGACGTGAAACGAGTTGGCTCAACTCGACAATCTTAACCCTTTCACTACCGCCACACTACAGAAGGTTAACCCTTTACTATCACACCCATCTGTAGTGTGATAGTAAAGGGTTAACCTTCTGTAGTGTGGTGGTAGTGAAAGGGTTAACCTGCTGTCGCGTGGCAGTGTTTAAGGGTTAACCTTCTGTGTTGTCGCAGTGAAAGGGTCCCCCCCCCCCCCCCCCCGACCACCTTCCTCTTGACCACGCGGCCCTCTCTGGCTCATGGCTAACGTCTGCTTAAAACACACCCAGTCCCCTACAGTCGACCCCACGCCTGCTGGGAGACGAGGAGGAATGTTAACGGCGATCGAGAGATTAATGAATGAAGGCAATGGAATGGTTCCACAGTGAGAAAGGGTTTTGATTAGGGATGCTCGATATTGGCTTTTTTTTACCTATACCGATATTGTCCAACTCTTAATTTACGCTACAGATATCAACCGATACCGATTAGGGCTGCACGATTTTGGGAAATAATCTAATTGCGATTATTCTGACAGATATTGCGATTGCGATTTGCGATGCGATTATAACATATTTAAAAAAAAATGTACAAGAAGAATGCTTTCTGTAGTCGGGTCCCAACTGCAAAATTACTGTATTACCCTGTATTATACACTTTTACTATCATGTAGACTATTCTGCTTTGTGTTTACATGTGATGTATTGTATACATGCACATTTATTATGTTCTTGTGTGATGTATCGCACATTTTATTGCTGTGTGATGTATTGCAAATGTTATTGCTGTCATCTTGGCCAGGTCTACCTTGCAAAGGAGATATTGTATCTCAATGGGACTTCCTGGTTAAATAAGATTTTTATTTTTATTTTATTTTTTTTAATTGCAGGCTTGGCGATTTGATAATTGCATCATTCCAAATCGCGATTTCGATTAAAAAACGATTAATCGTGCAGCCCTAATACCGATATATGCAGGGTTCCCCCCCCCCCCCCCCCCCCAAAAACTGAATAATTTCAGGTAATTAACATTACATATCTCTTGTTGTGGAATTAACACAACATTATGCATACTTTTGACAATAAATAAAATCAGAATTTGTTCTTACTTGCTTGCCTGGGTAAATAATTATTTTTTTTTTTTCTTTGGATACCGATATTTTCCGATATCACATTTTAATACCAATATCGGACATCCCTAGTTTTGATGTCTGTCTGCTTCCCCCGCTCCTCTCGTAGTTCACAAAGTAAGATGTGTCACATCTCTCGGAATCTAATGTGCCCCGCCCGTCTAACATCCAGCGACAGTAGCCCCATTCAGCTCCTCCTGGATTGATTATTCTACACCCTCCCCCCCCCCCCCCCCCCCCCCCCCGAGTCGATACCGCGGCAGCAACACTGAGTAACGGTCGTTGAGTCACTGTACACACGCCGCCGCTGTCCTGTTTGTTGATCGTATCGGACGAGAGAGAGAGAGAGAGAGAGAGAGAGAGAGGGGTTCCGTACCGCGTCGCACGCCAGGAGAGTTAATTTACATCTAGTCATTTAGCTGAACGCTTTCGTCCAAAGGGACTTGTACAACAGGTCAGCAGGAAGGGAACAACTCTGGCAGCTAAGGGTCAGTAAGATTGTTCGTCAAACAGTGTTGAACTTGAGTGCTACAGTCTTGAGTGCGTACTAGTAACTCTTGAGGGTGTGTAGTTAGAAGATGCAGAGCGTAGGGGTCTTGAGGGTGTGTAGTTAGAAGATGCAGAGCGTAGAGGTCTTGAGGGTGTGTAGTTAGAAAATGCAGAGCGTAGAGGTCTTGAGGGTGTGTAGTTAGAAGATGCAGAGCGTAGGGGTCTTGAGGGTGTGTGTGTAGTTAGAAGATGCAGAGCGTAGGGGTCTTGAGGGTGTGTGTGTAGTTAGAAGATGCAGAGCGTAGGGGTCTTGAGGGTGTGTAGTTAGAAGATGCAGAGTGTAGGGGTCTTGAGGGTGTGTAGTTAGAAGATGCAGAGCGCAGGGGTCTTGAGGGTGTGTAGTTAGAAGATGCAGAGCGTAGAGGTCTTGAGGGTGTGTAGTTAGAAGATGCAGAGCGTAGGGGTCTTGAGGGTGTGTAGTTAGAAGATGCAGAGCGTAGGGGTCTTGAGGGTGTGTAGTTAGAAGATGCAGAGCGTAGGGGTCTTGAGGGTGTGTAGTTAGAAGATGCAGAGCGTAGGGGTCTTGAGGGTGTGTAGTTAGAAGATGCAGAGCGTAGGGGTCTTGAGGGTGTGTAGTTAGAAGATGCAGAGCGTAGGGGTCTTGAGGGTGTGTAGTTAGAAGATGCAGAGCGTAGGGGTCTTGAGGGTGTGTAGTTAGAAGATGCAGAGCGTAGGGGTCTTGAGGGTGTGTGTGTAGTTAGAAGATGCAGAGCGTAGGGGTCTTGAGGGTGTGTAGTTAGAAGATGCAGAGTGTAGGGGTCTTGAGGGTGTGTAGTTAGAAGATGCAGAGCGCAGGGGTCTTGAGGGTGTGTAGTTAGAAGATACAGAGCGTAGGGGTCTTGAGGGTGTGTAGTTAGAAGATGCAGAGCGCAGGGGTCTTGAGGGTGTGTAGTTAGAAGATACAGAGCGTAGGGGTCTTGAGGGTGTGTAGTTAGAAGATGCAGAGCGTAGGGGTCTTGAGGGTGTGTAGTTAGAAGATACAGAGCGTAGGGGTCTTGAGGGTGTGTAGTTAGAAGATGCAGAGCGTAGGGGTCTTGAGGGTGTGTAGTTAGAAGATGCAGAGCGTAGGGGTCTTGAGGGTGTGTAGTTAGAAGATGCAGAGCGTAGGGGTCTTGAGGGTGTGTGTGTAGTTAGAAGATGCAGAGCGTAGGGGTCTTGAGGGTGTGTAGTTAGAAGATGCAGAGCGTAGGGGTCTTGAGGGTGTGTAGTTAGAAGATCCAGAGCGGAGGGGTCTTGAGGGTGTGTAGTTAGATGATGCAGAGCGTAGGGGTCTTGAGGGTGTGTAGTTAGAAGATGCAGAGCGTAGGGGTCTTGAGGGTGTGTAGTTAGAAGATGCAGAGCGTAGGGGTCTTGAGGGTGTGTAGTTAGAAGATGCAGAGCGTAGGGGTCTTGAGGGTTTGTAGTTAGAAGATGCAGAGCGTAGGGGTCTTGAGGGTGTGTTGTCTTGCCGAGCAAACCCCTCTTCCTCGTTCCTCGTTCCTCTCGGGGTGAGACCGAGGCCACTGTGAGCGATGTGCTGTTTGGGTACAGCTGCCTCACTGCAGTTGATAATTAAGGATCCGTAATTAAGGCGTTTGGAGAAATGGGCCATCGACGTTCCCCCTGTAGACCCCTCGTTAAAGCACTAGCTCCGCTGGCTAATGCCTCGTCCAATTACAGTATGTTTTACACCATCATTAGCCTCAGGCCTACGTTAGTAGGGTTGGCTACCGAATAGGGATGGGATTGGATATTCAAAAATTTGAATATTCGATCCCATATCATGTCAGAAAAGCGAAAATTGAAAATAAAAAAAATTTATTCTTTATTCTTTTTCAAGCAAACCATTCTTATTTCATTCCTTTTTATATTTAGAGGCAGCCTAATTTCCATAGCCTAATTGATCTGAAAGATGCACGTGCTACTGTTTCTGTTTGTTTATTAAAACCGGTTGATAGGCCGATGCAATGCTGTTATTATTATAGCCTACGATGATGAACGGTGTCATTCTGATTTATTGTCGGTCATCTGAGCCGATCAACGTTCTGAAGGATTATCTGAACTTCAGATTCTGAAGTGCCTATTTATGTGCAATACCCTTTGATTTTAATGATCCATTGATTCTATTAAAAAGAATAACGGAATTGAACTGAAACTGAACATTTTAACTGAATCTAAACTGAAACAGAAAATAACTACAGTATATATTTTTTATAATTTTTTTTTATAAACAAATATTTTTTTCTTTTTGGGTGGTTGGGGAGGGGGTCGAATATTTGACCTTAAGAACCAGCGATATAGCACTTTTGCTAGAAAGTCCCATCCCTACTACCGAACTCTAGTACCCATTCACGCTAGTAGCCGCTAGAACAATTGGTACCAAATGTCGGTACCTTTACATGTGTAATACACTAGAGGGAGCCTGTTCCAGAACCATTTAGAAAGACCAGACGAGGCCAGATATTGTTGATATTTAAACATTTACAAACATAATACACGATCATGCAATTTATTTTGTGTGTTCTGTTACAACAATAAATAACAAAATGTTCTGAATAAATAACAATGTTGAAATTAGGAAGTTTTGGACTTATTTTTTACAACAAAAATATCAATTTTTTTGTTATTACAGAGAGAGAGAGTTAAGTACAGAAAAAAGGTACCAGAATTCCAGGAACTGGTACTGGACTGGTGCCTGTATCGGTTCAAATGTATGTCATAAATGTCAATATGAATTGAAAATGGGGGACCCTGATGTAAACAAGACAAACGTCTTTCTCTGGTCTGCATCCCCTTAACAATTGTGTTTGTGTATTGAGCCGTACTGTATTATACCCATTCTGCAATCTGTTAAATAAAGTTTTCATTCATTCATTCACCCAACCCTAGACGTCAGGCATAAGTGTTTGTCCAAGGGAAGGGAAACGTTGCTTGTCCAGGGTCCGTTGGAAGGCTTCTGAATAAGAGTATCTGTGCCTTCATATACTGTATAAAAGTTGATCTGATTAGCCCTAGATGTTCCACGATACCGGTCCAGACGTGGAAATGGAAACACTTAACCTCTGGCATTCAATCCCACACGGGTGACCTCACATCGGCCACGGCATGTTTTCACAAAAGGCCCTTATTTATTTTGAGGTCTCATCCGTTGGATTTCCCCCCCGTAAATGGCAATGGCGGTTCCATCGAATGCCTCTCCAGACTCTATAATTCTCCCAGGGAGAGGAGAGGGAGCTGGGTCACACTATGAACGAGTGCTCCTGTCCACGAGCGAGGACATGACAGGACTAGGCTAGTAGCCTAATTTGGCGTTGGATGCCCCGTACCATAATAAGCAGGAGTTACGTCACGATGCCCGCAGTGCCGGGAGCGTCGGCTGTAACGGCTCTGCGCTCCGGGCTCTCGGGGGCGAGGACTTTCCTGGCCACCAGACGAGGATAAAAACTGGAATTCTTCTTTTATTTATGTTTTTTTTAACAAGTGCCTCGAACCCTCTATGCTTTTTATGGCCCATGGGAGATTAGGAATGGGATGATGCACTAATACAGGGTTCACACAAGGTCCTTTTATCCACTTTTTCTCCTTATTTTCATCCCATCCCAATTTCGTATTATCCAATTCTTCCCTCCCCCTGTCTTGAACGTTGCTAGACTATGCCTCCCACTTGGTCGGCTTTAGTGAGGACGGAAGCCTTGCATCACGTGTCCCCTCCGGTACATGAGGAGGCAGCCTGTCGCATCTTTTCACCGCAGCAGCTCGAGCTCTCAGCGGCAAGGAGTAACGCGTGGGAGGCTCACGCCGCCCCCGCTACTTCCTGTTTCCGCCGTACCGGTGTCACCCAACCGACCTGTAGGAGTTGCTGTCCACACAACGTCCAATCCCCACCCACCGGCTTTCCCACCCCCTAACACTGCCAATTGTGTTAGTATGAACGACCAGCCAAGCCGGTAGCAACGCCGAGAGCTGGGCTCGAACCCAGCGTCTCCTGCGTTAGTGGCGAGCGCCTTGCCCACTGCGCCACTCTGCCGCCTAGGTTCACACAAGGTCCTTGAAGTGCTTAAAGTGCTTGATTTTTGACTAAAGAAAGTCGAGGCCTGGAATTCCTTGAAAACAGCCAATTTTTTTAACAAGGTGCGTATAAAGTCCTTGGAATTCAAATCAACCATTCACATTCAAAGATTTGTTCATCGATGATAAAAAAGAATCTGAATCAAGAAATAGAATTTTTTTTTATCTGAAGTGTAATTAATTGTCGGAAATTGGTTTTAAGCCATAAATATTGGATCAGAACCCCCCCCCCCCCCAAAAAAACAGCATTTAAAAGTGAATTGTATCCTTTAAAATGCCCTTAAAAAAATAAAAATAAAAAAGTGCTTGGAAAAGTACTTGAAAGTCCTTGCATTTAATTTAGCAATGTATGGGAACCCTGGAGACTACAGTGAGAGATCTAAAATGCTTCCATGTGCCAAAGGAAATGTAGAAGGTTGCTTTGCTTTTGATATTATTACCGTACATGTTGTTCTCAGATGGTGTCAGATTTTAGTACCGGTGAAATCTTCCAACACCAATACATTATTTTAGCCGTGATGGCAGTCATCAAGAGAGAACATTATAGCAGTCAGCATCAAAGAACATAAGCCTCATTGTTTCAAGACACCAGACTCCATGAATATGAAGAGTTATCGTCCACCATTCTACACCCTAGAGACAGACCGTGTGCGGCTGAGTCGGGCTGACAGGCGGAGAGGAGAGGAGTGGAGTCGGCAGCAGCAGGCCATTAAAACCCCATATTGACACCGTTCTGTACAGTACAGTGCAGCAGAGCCGTGCGGCCACATAATGACCAGCTCAGCTCAGGTGCTCCCAGACAAAGCTAAGCTGCTTACAGAGGTGCTCAGGTGCAGGTATCATATGGTGGTTGGTTATTGTCCTGACCGCTGGCTGCTGGCTCTCTGCTTTCAGCTGACGTCCTATCCTCCTCCTCTCCTCTCCTCTCCTCTCCTCTCCTCTCCTCTCCTCTCCTCTCCTCTCCTCTCCTCTCCTCTCCTCTCCTCTCCTCTCCTCTCCTCCCCCTCTCCTCTCCTCCTCCTCCCCTCTCCTCTCCTCCTCCCCTCTCCTCTCCTCTCCCCCTCTCCTCTCCTCCTCCTCTCCTCTCCTCTCCTCTCCTCTCCTCTCCTCTCCTCTCCTCTCCTCTCCTCTCCTCTCCCCCTCTCCTCCCCTCCCCTCTCCTCCTCACCTCTCTTCTTCTCTCCTATCCTCCTCCTCTCCTCTCCTCTCCTCTCCTCTCCTCTCCTCTCCTCTCCTCTCCTCTCCTCACCTCCTCCCCTCTCCTCACCCTCTCCTCCCCTCCCCTCTCCTCCTCACCTCTCCTCTTCTCTCCTCTCCTCCTCATCTCCTCCCCTCCCCTCTCCTCCTCTCCTCTCCTCCTCTCCTCTCCTCTCCTCCTCTCCTCTCCTCCTCTCCTCTCCTCTCCTCTCCTCTCCTCTCCTCTCCTCTCCTCTCCTCTCCTCTCCTCTCCTCTCCTCTCCTCACCCTCTCCTCCCCTCCCCTCTCCTCCTCACCTCTCCTCTTCTCTCCTCTCCTCCTCCTCTCCTCTCCTCTCCTCTCCTCCTCCCCTCTCCTCTCCTCCCCCTCTCCTCCCCTCCTCCTCCTCCTCCTCCCCTCTCCTCTCCTCTCCTCCTCTCCTCTCCCCCTCTCCTCTCCTCCTCCTCCTCTCCTCTGAAGCCAAACAATCTGCTCCACCATCATCTGACTGTCAATACAGAGTCAGAAGAGGGGGGGGGGGACATGATGACACTGCATTATTTGGACCAGATTTAGCCCTACTTATCGTACGCCAATGTTTTGGAAAATACAATAAAAATAAAAAATAAGGATGAAAATCCCAAATCTAGTAATCATAGAGGATTTAAGTGTAACTCAGTTTGAAGGTTTCAGAGGAACAATGTTTTCAAACTTCATTTAACTAAAGAGATGATATTTTTTTAAAGTGTTGTGTTCAAGTTCAAGTTTCAAGGTTGTTTATTAGTTGTCACTTGTCACAATAAAAATACATGTACTTTACAGTGAAATGCTTGGTTGTGTATGAGCCCCCGAGAGTGTGCTTCATACAGTAAAAAAAAAAAGTAAGTAAAAGAGGAATATACAATACAATCTAAAGTACAGCCTAAGTACAATCTCCTAATAATAATAATTCATTTTATTTATATAGCGCTTCTCAATGACCCGAAGTCGCTGAAAAGGTGGGTTCTCTCTCTGGGCGGGCTCTCTCTCTCCTGCCCTTCTACTGAACTACGACAGAGTCACACACTGTGCCGTGTGTCGTCTGAGAGAAATTAGTTTTGACTAAAAAAAAGGATTTGGCACGAAGCCCATCGAGACGTGTTGACGGTGTCAAGGTTGGATATCCCCCCCCCCCCCCCCCCCCCCCCTTGGGAACTGGAGGTCGTTTTGTTAACGCGCGGGTCTCTCGCGTTCCACCCGACACTTCCAGTTTAATGTGATGTTGCAGTCGGGGGGGGGGGGGGGTTTTCATTAAGCCGCGCGGGACAGGGGCGTGTTTGTGTCTGCAATTAACCCCTTCAGCCGACGGCAAATCAGGCTGTGACTTCTGACTGTGTCTTTGAACTTCCCGTTAGCAGCAGCAGTGGCCCCCGTCGGTAATCACTGTCGTGAGGGATTGTATAAAATGGGGGGGGGGGGGGGGGGGGGGGGGGGGGGGGGGGGGGGGGGGGGTTGTTTTCATTTAATTTCAAACCTTTATTTAACCCTTTCACTACCAAACGGGTAACCCTTTCGCCACACGGCAAAAGGGTTAGCCCTTTCACTACCACACTACAGAAGGTAGCCCTTTACTATCATAGTAAAGGGTTAACCTTCTGTAGTGTGGTAGTGAAA
>NC_140167.1:2371969-2402298 GCF_963971535.1 Notolepis coatsorum | reverse complement strand
ATGGTCACTCAGTCTGTACTTTGTCAGAGTCTTTCTTAGATTCTTATCAGTTACTGTGCTGAGGTAGTCTGCCACAGTATACTGTCTGTTTAGGGCAAATATGTTTCTAATTTGTGTTGTGATTGTGTGAGTTGATTCCAATACGTAATGTATTTATCTTTTTCTTTGGTTATAATTTGGTTAGGTCTAATCTTCTGAGGCTGGCTAGGGTTTGTAATGTCAGAGTGTGAGATGTCAGCCAGTTTCATTATGAGTTGACAAAAGTGGCTCCTTTGTAGGTCCAGCTCTTGGCAGGCCAGGGCTTTATGATGATAGCAGCCGGGTCACTTTTTTTATGGCTCCAGAATTTAATTGATCTTTTTTGCATATTTATGGAGTAACGGATATTGTCCTAATTCAGCCCTGCATGCAGAGTTTGGGCTTTTCCTTTGTACCCTGAGAATTGTTTTGCAGACTCTACATGCAGGATCTCAATTGGATTTTGTCCCATTTTGCCCAATCCGTTACTAATAAAGGGCCCATACCTCACTGCCGTACAGTGCAATTGATTCTATAACTGCTTTAAATATTTTGAGCCATGTCCTGATTGGAATTTGGATTTGAACTGAACGCTTGATGGCATAGAAAGCCCTTTTTGCCTTCTCCTTGAGTTCCTTTACAGCTGAACAGAAATTTCCAGTGGAGCTAATTTGTAAACCTAGATATGTATAGCTATTTGTTTGTTCTATTTGGGTCGCACCTATTTTGAATTCTGGGTAATTTCTCTGCAACTGGGATCTTTTTTGGAAGGTCATAATTTTGGTTTTCTTCACATCTCTCTCTCTCTCCCTCTTCTCTCCCCCCCTCTCCCTCTCCCCCCCCCCTCTCTCTCCCCCCACCCCCCCCCTCTCTCTCTCTCTCCCCCCCTCTCTCCCCCCCTCTCTCTCTCCCTCCCTCTCTCTCTCCCCCCCCCTCTCTCTCAGGTGGAGCATGGGGACCCTAGAGAGACCAGCCCCCCCCTCTCCCAGCAGCAGCAGCAGTTCTCTCTCTAAGTCTCTGTCCTCCATCAGGCCCTGGAGCGTTTCTACCCGACGCGCTACAAGCAGGACTGCAGCGCCGAGCAGCTCAGGTGAGGACTAGAGGAAAACACCGCTGGTATAACGAGTGATACAAGTATCGGCTATTAATGAGACAGAGACTAAAGGAAAACATGAGGAAAGAGACAAACTCAAAAGACCGCTGGTATGGGCGCCCTCGTGGCACACACCGCATAGTGCCTCGCACACCTACGCGGCCGCACCGGGCTCGCCTCACGCTCCCTCCCGGTGACATTTGCCGCATGTCTCCCCCGCCTCCTCTCCCGCTCATCCTCTCCTCCTCTGTCGGTCATGTCTGACCATGAAAAGCAATAAATGCAAAAAATATTTAATCTTAAAAAAAAATTAAAGACTGGTGGTATACGAGTGAAACTCAACCGCTCACGTCTTCAGCTATTTTAGGACATTAGCGATAAGCAGGGGCTAGCTTCAGCTTGCAGTCGGATAGCTTTCTGCTGAACCGCACAGATAGAGGACATTGGTGTCTATCTGCTCGTCTGACTCTGGATGAGACGGTGTCGTTGTGTTCCTTTAAAAGGACCATACGGGTCTCATGTTGACTCTCGTTGTTACTAGATTGATTGATTGATTGATTGATTTTTATTGTGGAGTAAAAGACAGCATCCAATGAGAAAGTGCAAGCACTTATTTCCATCATGGTCCCTGATTTTGGACATGGACAGACATCATAAAACAGAGCATCATAATAAAAACATAGAGCATCATAATAAAACATAGAGCATCATAATAAACATAGAGCATCATAATAAAAAACATAGAGCATCATAATAAAACATAGAGCATCATAATAAAAAAATAGAGCATCATAATAAAACATAGAGCATCATAATAAAACATGGAGCATCATAATAAAACATAGAGCATCATAATAAAACATAGAGCATCATAATAAAACATAGATCATCATAATAAAACATAGATCATCATAATAAAACATAGATCATCATAATAAAACATAGATCATCATAGAGGCGGTTAGGTGGCCGAGCGGAGATTGCGTTCGTCACCAACCCCGGAGCTGTGAGCTGGATTCGCCTGTTCGAATCCAGCTCACAGCTCCGGGGTTGTCACCAGCCTTGCTGGCCGTTCACACTAATACAATTGGCTGTATTAGAGGGTGGGAGAAGCTGGCGGGGTGGGTCGGGTCGTTGTAAACAGCGACTCCTACAGTTCGGTCGGGGCGCCTGCTAAGCGCGGATAGGACTTGAGGGGGATAGTGTGGTCCTCCCACACGCTACGCCCTCTCGATGAGAATCCGCGCTGCCAGGTGAAAAGAAGCGGTGATTGGCTGGACGTGTGTCGGAGGAAGCACGTGGTAGCCTCCACTCTCCCAGATGATCCTGACTGTGGGGGGTAAGTGCGCAGCGACCAGGAAGGGACTGGGAATTGGCATACGACTAACATTGGGAGGGGAGAAAATCAGAGGAAAATGGAGGGGGAAAAAGATCAAAAAGAAAAAAAAAAAACATAGATCATCATAATAAAACATAGAGCATCATAATAAAACATAGATCATCATAATAAAAACATAGAGCATCATAATAAAACATAGAGCATCATAATAAAACATAGAGCATCATAATAAAACATAGATCATCATAATAAAACATAGATCATCATAATAAAACATAGAGCATCATAATAAAACATAGAGCATCATAATAAAACATATAGCAACCCCATAAAACACGCCCTACCCTCTCCTCCTAGACGTGGCTACTCTATACTTCACTCTCTAGCCATTTCTTTGTGGCACGTCTAAAACTTCCCCCTCTTCGATGTTTTTCAGGGCCACTGGAAGCTCGTTCCTCTCCAGTGCTGCAGAATATAAAAAAGGAAGTTCAATTATTGGCTTTTTTACCGGATACGATATACCGATATTGTCCAACTCTTAATTCCGATACCGATATCAACCGATACCGATATATGCAGGGTTACCCCCCCCCCCCAAAAAAACGGAATAATTCAGGTAATTAACATTACATATCTCTTGTTATGGAATTAACACAACATTATGCATACTTTTGACAATAAATAAAATCAGAATTTGTTCTTACTTGCTTGCCTGGGTAAATAAAGGTTATAGAAATGAAACCGATACCGATATTTTCCGATATCACATTTTAATGCCAATATCGGCCGATAATATCGGACATCCCTAGTGTAAACAGCTCCTCTCTCCTCCCAGAGATCTCAGATCAGTGTAAACAGCTCCTCTCCTCTCACCTCTCTCCTCCCAGAGATCTCAGATCAGTGTAAACAGCTCCTCTCCTCTCTCCTCCCCAGAGATCTCAGATCAGTGTAAACAGCTCCTCTCCTCCCAGAGATCTCAGATCAGTGTAAACAGCTCCTCTCCTCTCCTCTCCCCTCTCCTCTCTCCTCTCCTCTCTCCTCTCCTCTCCTCTCTCCTCTCTCCTCTCTCTCCTCTCCTCTCTCCTCTCTCCTCTCCTCTCTCCTCTCTCCTCTCTCCCCTCCTCTCCCCTCTCCTCCCCTCTCCTCTCCCTCTTCCTCTCTCCTCTCCTCTCCTCTCCCCTCTCCTCTCCCCTCTCCTCTCCTCTCCTCTCTCTCCTCTCCTCTCCTCTCTCCTCTCTCCTCTCCTCCCTCTCCTCTCTCCCCTCTCCTCTCCTCTCTCCTCTCTCCCCTCTCCCCTCTCCTCTCCTCTCCTCTCTCCCCTCTCCTCTCCTCTCTCCTCTCCTCTCCTATCTCTCCCCTCTCCTCTCTCCCCTCTCCTCTCCTCTCCTCTCTCCTCTCTCCCCTCTCCTCTCCTCTCTCCCCTCTCCTCTCCTGTCCTCTCTCCTCTCCTCTCTCCTCTCTCTCCTCTCTCCTCTCCCCTCTCCTCTCTCTCTCCTCTCTCTCTCTCCTCTCTCTCCTGTTCTCCCCTCTCCTCTCTCCCCTCTCTCCTCTCCTCTCCTCTCTCCTCTCTCCCCTCTCCTCTCCCCTCTCCTCTCCTCTCTCCCCTCTCCTCTCCTCCCCTCTCCTCTCCCCTCTCTCCCCTCTCCTCTCTCCTCTCCTCTCTCCTCTCTCCTCTCCCTTCTCCTCTCTCCTCTCCTCTCCTCTCTCCTCTCTCCTCTCTCTCCTCTCCTCTCTCCTCTCCCCTCTCCTCTCTCCCTTCTCCTCTCTCCTCTCTCTCTCTCCCCTCTCACCTCTCCTCTCTCCTCTCTCCTCCCCAGGGAGCTCACAGAGCGCCTGGCCGCCAAGTGGACCGTCCTGCGCGGCTGCAGCGCCTCCGAGTGCGTGAGGATCTACTTGACCGTGGCTCGGAAGTGGCCTCTGTTCGGGGCAAGCTCTTCAGCGCCAAGGTGAAGAAAGAGTTGAAAGGGGATTCTATTATTCTTTCTTCCCCAAAGCTCCGCGCCAGGTTGATGATTCACTGCGGGCTTCTTACTTACGTGTAACCCTTCTCTCAAATATTCAAATGAGCCAGACAGTAAGCTGTAGAAATTAAGATCAAGTCAAATCAAATCAAATCAATGTATTTGTACGGCCCGACAACACACGTTAATGTCCCCATGGGCCGGACACGTCTTCTTTAAGGCCCGACAACACACGTTAATGTCCCCATGGGGCCGGACACGTCTTCTTTAAGGCCCGACAACACACGTTAATGTCCCCATGGGGCCGGACACGTCTTCTTTAAGGCCCGACAACACACGTTAATGTCCCCATGGGGCCGGACACGTCTTCTTTAAGGCCCGACAACACACGTTAATGTCCCCATGGGCCGGACACGTCTTCTTTAAGGCCCGACAACACACGTAATGTCCCCATGGGCCGGACACGTCTTCTTAAGGCCCGACAACACACGTTAATGTCCCATGGGGCCGGACACGTCTTCTTTAAGGCCCGACAACACACGTTAATGTCCCATGGGGCCGGACACGTCTTCTTTAAGGCCCGACAACACACGTTAATGTCCCCATGGGGCCGGACACGTCTTCTTTAAGGCCGACAACACACGTTAATGTCCCCATGGGCCGGACACGTCTTCTTAAGGCCCGACAACACACGTTAATGTCCCCATGGGCCGGACACGTCTTCTTTAAGGCCCGACAACACACGTTAATGTCCCCATGGGCCGGACACGTCTCTTTAAGGCCCGACAACACACGTTAATGTCCCCATGGGGCCGGACACGTCTTCTTTAAGGCCCGACAACACACGTTAATGTCCCCATGGGCCGACACGTCTTCTTTAAGGCCCGACAACACACGTTAATGTCCCCATGGGGCCGGACTCGTCTTCTTTAAACAAGTCAAGAAGGAACATCACAATAAATCAAGAACAAAACAAAAACACCATGAAGTCCAATTCTTTTTAAATAAATGCAAATAAATTAATGCAACCCTCCCAGACATACCCCACACGAAGGTAAGGAAAAACTCACTAAAACCTAGCAATAGGAAAAAATGCACCACAGGCAACGTGGAGGAGAGAAACCTTAGAAGGGCCGTTCAAGGGGGGATCTCCCTTCTTAGATGTCAGTGATAGTAGTGTTGCAGTAAAACAGGCGAACAGTTGGTAAGCATGTACACATATGTGTAGTGAAACACAGATAAGTGCATGCGATATGTGTACATGCATGCATGTGTATATAAAAATATAGAACATATAGTTTATTTCTGCTGCCATAGCCATAGAAAAAGTGGATCAGTTTATAATCAGAGACAACATGTGTACACACACAAAGCGTCTGACCAGAAAGTGACAAAGAGCTCTGGTGGGAACTTAGATTAAATACATAATCGAAATGACGTACATGAGATACCAGATGTGACAGGAAAGGTAAACAAAATATGCCGTAGTGAGAGAATGAATAACAAAGACGGCTCTAGGGCTTATTATGTCATGTCTTCACACTAGAACAAGAGTAAAGGCCAAATGCCATTATCTCCTAACCTTGGTCGCCTAGTGTCTTAAAGCTGTATACAGGGATGGGACCGAATATTAGAATATTCGATCCCATATCTACTTTCGTTTTTAATATCAGAAAATCGGAAATAAAAAAGAAAGATTTTTTCTTTAAAGGGGAACTATTTTACTATTCCTAGCACTATTTGGGCAACTTTAAACAATTCCTGTCAGTCTATTGAAGACATCTGTACGTTTAAAAAAAAAAATGCATTGGTTTATATTTCTAATCAAGTACTCAAACCCATCATTTTTCAGCCACAAGAAATCAGGCTGTTATGGCCTGGCTCCGCCCATAAGCACTTTGAGTGACAGTCAGTCGAGAGAGAGAGAGAGAGAGAGAGGGGGTGTAGACAGACAGACACCCTATGTCTATACGTTGTGTTAGTTTGCTGCTGCTATGAGAGAGAGAGAGAGAGAGAGAGAGAGAGAGAGAGAGAGAGAGAGAGAGAGAGAGAGAGAGAGAGAGAGAGAGAGGAGAGAGAGAGAGAGAGAGAGAGAGAGAGAGAGAGAGAGAGAGAGAGAGAGAGAGAGAGAGAGAGAGAAAAAAAAGTGTAAACACTCTGCGTGTCCTCCCGGGAGAGGGAGCCGGGAGGACACGCAGAGTGTTTACAGTTCTCTCTCTCTCGGTTCGGGAGCATGAGCTGTCTGTGGCGCAGCGCGGTGGTGGACTTCCTCGAGAGGGAGAGGGAGACGCAGAGCGTTTACAGTTCTCTGCTTCTCTCGCTCGGCGGGCAGCTAGAGGGGGCGGGTGTTATTATGCAAATGCACCATATGACGTCCCATATAGGCAAATTTTCAGATGACTCACTTGAGGGAGGGACATTATTGTGAGGGGAGAATTGGAAGAATGCGCCAAATCGAGAATTAGAGACATAGATTCTATTACTATAAGTCCACATAGCTAGAAAATAACCCTAAACACAGGAAAAGGTCATTTATAAGATAGTTCCCCTTTAATTGATTTTTTTAAACAAACCATTCTTATTTCATTCCTTTTTATATTTAGAGGCAGCCTAATTTTCATAGCCTAATTGATCTAAAAGATGCACATGCTACTGTTTCTGTTTGTTTATTAAAACCGGTTGTAGAAGTACCTATTTATGTGCAATACCGTTTGATTTTAATGATCCATTCTATTAAAAAGAATAACTGAATTTAACTGAAACTGAACATTTTAACTGAATTCAAACTGAAACAAAAAATAACTATATATTTTTTATAAAAAAAAAAATAAGACATTTTTTTTGGGGGGGGGGGGGGTCGAATATTCGATATTATGAAAAACTAATATTCGAATAGCACTTTTGCTAGAAAGTCCCATCCCTATATACTAGTTGATCATATTAGCGAGTCAAACTGTACAGAGATTTAACACAGATGGACATAGATAACATTTCCCTCACAAGTTGAAACGGGATTATAATATTATTCTTCTTCTCTTAAAGCTCCACTCCGGGCTGATGATTCACTGCAGGGCTTCTTACCTCGCGTAACCCTCCTCTCTCTCTCTCTCTTCTCCCCGCAGCCGGTTCCCCCCTCAGCGCTGGAACACACGCAGGTCTGGCTCGCGGTTAATGAAGATGGATTGTGCGTGCTGGACTACACCATGGTGAGCGTCCCAGGGCGGGTAGCATATCACCGCACACAAATTACAGGGCGATTGCTGTGTAATAATAACATAGACGTTACTTTTCTCTCTCTCTCTCTCTCTCTCTCTCTCCAGGTAATCCTATTTGCGTGATGACTTGTCATTACAGAGTGATTCGGTTATTTATATTGTTATTACGCGGTAATTACTCCCTATATGAAGTGGTTCCGTCGGGTATGTAACCGCGGTTTGGTATAAAACCCGAGATTCAAAGATGATTTATTGTCGCGAGCACAGTTAAACAGTTTGCCGTGCAACGGAGAACTTGTTTTGCTAGTCCGCCCTTCACACGACATCACACAGATCACACGATAGAATGAACCATTTAAATTTAAAGTGAATGCTAAATGCAAAAAATAAGGAGATCATAAAAAAAGAAACGGTAGAAGATAATAATACGAGGCACGAGTGAGTAACATTAACATTATTGCACGTTTACAGTGTAGGATGGAGTAGTTTACAAATATAAAGATACGGAGGCGACACTGGGTCACGACAGCAGTGTCTCTCGATGCAGACATTACTGTTCTCTCTCTCCAGGTAATCATATTTACATAATTACTTGTCATTACCAAGTGATTCAGCTATGTCTATGTTATTACACGGTAATTACCCCATATGAAGTGGTTCCGTCGAGTATGTAACTGCGGTTCGGTAAAACTCGTCTCTCTTTAGGACATATTTTTGAATTGTATATATCTGACTGCGTTTAACTTTAAAAATTCTTATTCCTATTCTTATTTTAGATTTTTGACGATCTGTGACGCTGAATTTTCAAAGTGGTTTCAAAGGGACACCAGTAACGTTCTAGGCGGGTTTCAAAGTGAAATTTGAATTTGAATTTATTCACACACACACTCACACGATACAATACAATAAATATCATCATCATGGTATCATAATCATCGAAATTGTGTAGTGTGCCAGGTCTCCCAAGAAGCTACTTAAAGCTTTTGGAGGGAGCCTGATCACAAACAGAGGCAAACAAAACATATACCTACCTACTTACATACATACATACATACATACATACATACATACATACATACATACATACATACATACATACATACATACATACATACATACATACATACATACATACATACATACATACATACATACATACATACATACATACACAACACTGTAGCACTCAACACTTGAACATTGTTACTCAGCTGATAGAGTTGTACCCTTCCTGATGACTTGTCATACAGAACTTGTAAGTCGCTTTGGATAAAAGCGTCAGCTTAAATGACTAAATGTAAATGTAACGTATACATACAACATAGATACATAAATACAGACAAATAATAATCCCAAGTATGGTTACTATTTAGAGATATAAACAGTAACGTTTATTTCCTGTTTGCGGTGTTTGCTAACGCGGTCGTTGACAGGAAGTACCTCCGGGGTCCAAGCGGTTGCCTAAAGCAGCGGGACTCCAGGGAAGGCCCGCCCACAGCCAGACAGGACCACATAAAAGAGCTCTGTTTATTCTGCGGACACCTGGAAATCTGTTGTTTTTGTCTTTTCCTTGGCCGTCCGCTTTGGCCGAGAACCCGTATTCACAGCTTTCCAAGCGGCCGGCTGGGATCTCTCTTTACACGGCTGGGGTTTCGCCCGCAGGAGTTTGTTGACCCTTTTGGTCTGGAATGATTTTTTTTTTGCTCTGCGGTGTTTCAAACACTAGAGCCTCTGTATGAAGAGTATATACTTTCACATTTGAAGCCTGTCAACTTCAAGAGGAACGTAATCAGAGCAGCATAACTGGACCACATACCACTTTAACACAACCTTTAATTGGAGCAGCATAACTGGACCACATACCACTTTAACATAACCTTTAATCAGAGCAGCATCACTGGACCACATACCACTTTAACACAACCTTTAATCAGAGCAGCATAACTGGACCACATACCACTTTAACACAACCTTTAATCAGAGCAGCATCACTGGACCACATACCACTTTAACACAACCTTTAATCAGAGCAGCATAACTGGACCACATACCACTTTAACACAACCTTTAATCAGAGCAGCATCACTGGACCACATACCACTTTAACATCACCTTTAATCAGAGCAGCATAACTGGACCACATACCACTTTAACACAACCTTTAATCAGAGCAGCATAACTGGACCAGATACCACTTTAACATCACCTTTAATCAGAGCAGCATAACTGGACCACATACCACTTTAACACAACATTTAATCAGAGCAGCTTAACTGGACCACACACCACTTTAACACAACCTTTAATCAGAGCAGCATAACTGGACCACACACCACTTTAACACAACCTTTAATCAGAGCAGCATAACTGGACCACACACCACTTTAACACAACCTTTAATCAGAGCAGCATAACTGGACCACATACCACTTTAACACAACCTTTAATCAGAGCTTATGATGAATTGAAAATGGGGGACCCTGATGTAAACAAGTCGAAAGTCTTTCTCTGGTCTGCATCCCCTTAACAATTGTATGTATTGAGCTGTACTGTACTGTACCCATTCTGCAATCTGTTAATAAACTTTTCAATCAATCAATCAAAGCAGCATAACTGGACCACATACCACTTTAACATCACCTTTAATCAGAGCAGCATAACTGGACCACATACCACTTTAACATAACCTTTAATCAGAGCAGCATAACTGGACCACATACCACTTTAACATAACATTTAATCAGAGCAGCATAACTGGACCACATACAATTTTCTTTATTTTTAATCTTTCCCCCCCCCTCCTTTTTCCTCCATTCATCTCCCAGGAGCGGGGTCGGGGGTGTTGGTCCTGGGGGGTCCTGGCGGGTGTTGGTCCTGGGGGATGAATTGGCTTTTGTGGTGTCTATTGTGGTGTCTATAATAGTATAAGTAGATTTTTTATGTTATGTGTTTATTATTTTTGTTATTGCTAATGTCATTGTTGTTATTATTATTATTGTGGTATTGTGAGGTATTGTTATTGGTACTGTATTGTGTTTGTCTTGTTTTGTGTTTAAAAAAAAATATATATATATTTGGCGGCTGGGTGGCGCAGCGGACATTGCGCTCGTCACCAACGCGTGAGACCCCGGTATCGAATCCGGCTTGTCAGCGTTGCCTCCGGCTTGGGCCGGCCATCATACTGGCTCAATTGGCAGAGTCAGCGGGAGGGAAGGTGGTGGGGTGGTAATCTGGTCGTTGTAAAACAGCGACTCCTACAGGTCGGTCAGGGCGCCTGCACAGCGAGGACAGGAGATGGCGGGGGCAGTGTGAGCCTCGCACACATTACACCTCGCCAATGAGAGTCCGCGCTGGCGGGTGAAAAAGAAGTGGCTGGCTGCCTCCACATGTATCGGAGGGGACATGTGATAGATTCTTCAACCCTCCCTACGACCGACCAGTGGGGGGCACATGTGTGCAACGATCAAGACAGGGGAGGGGGGAATTGGCACGGCTAAATTGGGATGGGAGAAAAAACAGAAAAAGAAGGAGAAAAGGGGATCAAATCTTTTATATATATATATATTTATATATATATATATTTGATAAAAGAAAATTATAAAAAGGCTAAAGGCTATAAAAAGCACAATCCACAGTCTATTCTAGTGTGGAAACGAAACAACATAAACAGCGTTTCCCGTGTGTTACCCTCATTTCACGTTTAACACTTTAACGTGTTTGATTCCGCAGCACATGCTGGCCACCCACCCCTACCAGTCGGTCATCACCTTTGGCGGTTGCCGCGACGACTTCATGCTGGTGGTGTCCGGCCTGCAGCCGTCGGAGGCAGGCGGCGCGGGGAAGAAGAGCGCGGAGAAGCTGCTCTTCGCTCTGGCCAAGCCCAAGGTAGGCCCCGCCCCCGCCAGGTAGGCCCCGCCCGCAAGGTAGGCCCCGCCCGCCAGGGGTGCGTCGGTCATGGGACCCGTGCAACCGGGTCAGACGGATGTGCACACGTGAATGCGCTGCACTCGACTGATGCGCCAACTCGCCAAGTACCCCCCTGGCTACTTTGCATAACAATAGCTCAGGTCGTCGGGTCAGGTGTGTTCAAATACGTCCTCAGATACATTCACACAAAACTTGTGAATGAAATGTGTTACATTCCATTCCTAAAGGCAATTAGGCATCGTCTTTAGTCTGTGCGCACGCGAGGGAACATTTATGCGCCATGCGCGGGAGCGGGAGCGCACGTGCACGTGACGTCTTTAGAACACAGTGCAACCGGGTATGAAATCACCAACGCACCACTGGCCCCGCCCCTTTCGTGACTGTGATGCACCGAGTGAATCCACAGTCACTTGCTCCTCAATAGGAAACCAACCTAGATTTACCCTGAAGGACTGGTCCTGACCGAACCGTTCGTTATACAAGCATCACAGAGACATGTTCAAAGGTACTCAGGTTTCGGACAAAAATATGTGATGGTTTGAAAGCTCGGCGTTGCTAATAAACATTTAAAATATTTTTTATAAACTGATCAACACTGCTCAAAACGGCATTATTTCCGGCGTTGGCTGCCTGGTGTGATCACAGCGCATGCGCATCATGCACCCAACGCCGGAAATAATGCAGTGGTGATCAGTTTTACTTTTACTTTAGATACTTAAGTACATTCAATAGCAAATACTTCTCTACTTTTACTGAAGTATAATTTGAACTGAGAACTTTTACTTTGACCAGAGTACTCATGTATCTTGAGTATTTCTACTTTTACTTAAGTAAAGGAACCGTGCACTTCCTCCACCGCTGTTATTGGCCGAGGGAGACCTGGTCGGGGGGGAGCTCTCGTCACCGCGGCCGCAGGTACAGAGAGAGAGAGGAAGTGGATCACAGGCTCCTGTCACTGTAGATCCTCGGTGACCAGCCTGGCAGGTCGTGTTTCCCTCTCGTCTGATGGAGAACGCAGCTCTGCGGCGCTGACTTTTATTGGCGGAGAACCTCCACGGGGCTCCCGGGGCGCGCAGACCGGCGGCGCTGCGGTGGGACGTGCTAATGGGCTGTTCTCCTGACAGGTGGATCAACGGCGGTTCTTTAAGGGTTTTCACAGCGTTTCTTTAAGGGTTTTCACAGCGTTTCTTTAAGGGTTTTCACACATGGCCCACGGCACGTCTCCAGTTCCCCCGGAATGAACTGAGAAGCGATCGTTATCCAACGCTCACATTTTCACACACACATTACTCACAGTTTACCCGCTCACTCACACGTTCACACACCGACGGGCGGAGGCGACCATGCGAGGTGCCGACCTGCTCATCGGGAGCAGTTAAGGGTTAATTAAGTGTCTTGCTCAAGGGCACTTCGACACGCTGCCCGGCCGGGAGCAGCGGGAATCGATCCGGGAACCTCCAGATTGCCAGACGACTGCTCTACCTCCCGAGCCACTGTCGCCCTGTAACCCTTTCACTACTACCTCTCGACCAACGGGTTAACCCTTTCACTGCGGCAATACAGAAGGTTAACCCTTTCACTGCCCCACGACAAAGGGTTAACCCTTTCACAACCACACTACAGACGGTTAACCCTTTCACTACCACACTACAGACGGTTAACCGGTTAGGTGTGGTAGTGAAAGGTTAGTAGTGAAAGGGTTAACCGTCTGTAGTGTGGTAGTGAAAGGTTAACCTTCTGTAGTGTGGTAGCGAAAGGTTAACCTTCTGTAGTGTGGTAGTGAAAGGTTAACCTTCTGTAGTGTGGCAGTGAAAGGTTAACCTTCTGTAGTGTGGTAGTGAAAGGTTAACCGTCTGTAGTGTGGTAGTGAAAGGTTAACCGTCTGTAGTGTGGTAGTGAAAGGTTAACCGTCTGTAGTGTGGTAGTGAAAGGTTAACCGTCTGTAGTGTGGTAGTGAAAGGTTAACCTTCTGTAGTGTGGCAGTGAAAGGTTAACCTTCTGTAGTGTGGTAGTGAAAGGTTAACCTTCTGTATTGTGGTAGTGAAAGGTTAACCTTCTGTAGTGTGGTAGTGAAAGGTTAACCTTCTGTATTGTGGTAGTGAAAGGTTAACCTTCTGTAGTGTGGCAGTGAAAGGTTAACCTTCTGTAGTGTGGTAGTGAATTGATTGATTGATTGATTGATTGAAAACTTTATTAACAGATTGCAGAATGGGTACAATACAGTACAGCTCAATACACACAATTGTTAAGGGGATGCAGACCAGAGAAAGACTTTCGTCTTGTTTACATCAGGGTCCCCCATTTTCAATTCATCAGGACATATATGACATACATGACATACAGATAGTCAGTACTGCTACATCTATACATTTATGACATACCAGATTTGCAAATACAGTACTGTTTGTGATACAGAAGGAGTCAAGAAAAGGGAGTATATACATTTGACGTAGAAACTGTACATTGGAGGAGGTTGGGTGGGGGGGGTTGGGTACATTGGGATATTGACAACCATACTGGGTAATTTACATTGGAGGTGGTTGGGGGGGGGGGGGGCACACTGTATAAACAAGTAACACTGTACATTGAGGGGGGGGGGAGGATACACTGTACAAACAAACAAAATTGTACATTGGACTATTGACAAAACCATGCTAGGTAAATGACTGTACATTGGAGGGGGTTGGGTTAGGATATTTACAGGGGCCAGTGTTGAATTGCAGTCTCCCGTAGGTGTCCCTTGAGAGAGGTTTTGAAAGTGGGTAGTGATCCACATTCCTTTACAGCTTTGGGTAGGGCGTTCCACATTGATGTGGCATAAAGGGTTAACCGTCTGTAGTGTGGTAGTGAAAGGTTAACCTTCTGTAGTGTGGTAGTGAAAGGTTAACCTTCTGTAGTGTGGTAGTGAAAGATTAACCTTCTGTAGTGTGGTAGTGAAAGGGTTAACCTTCTGTAGTGTGGTAGTGAAAGGGTTAACCTTATGTAGTGTGGTAGTGAAATGTTAACCGTCTGTAGTGTGGTAGTGAAAGGTTAACCTTCTGTAGTGTGGTAGTGAAAGGTTAACCTTCTGTAGTGTGGTAGTGAAAGGGTTAACCTTCTGTAGTGTGGTAGTGAAAGATTAACCTTCTGTAGTGTGGTAGTGAAAGGGTTAACCTTCTGTAGTGTGGTAGTGAAAGATTAACCTTCTGTAGTGTGGTAGTGAAAGGGTTAACCTTCTGTAGTTGGTAGTGAAAGATTAACCTTCTGTAGTGTGGTAGTGAAAGGGTTAACCTTCTGTAGTGTGGTAGTGAAAGGTTAACCTTCTGTAGTGTGGTAGTGAAAGATTAACCTTCTGTAGTGTGGTAGTGAAAGGGTTAACCATCTGTAGTGTGGTAGTGAAAGGTTAACCTTCTGTAGTGTGGTAGTGAAAGGTTAACATTCTGTAGTGTGGTAGTGAAAGGGTTAACCTTCTGTAGTGTGGTAGTGAAAGGTTAACCGTCTGTAGTGTGGTAGTGAAAGGTTAACCTTCTGTAGTGTGGTAGTGAAAGGTTAACCTTCTGTAGTGTGGTAGTGAAAGGTTAACCTTCTGCTGTGTGGTAGTGAAAGGTTAACCTTCTGTAGTGTGGTAGTGAAAGATTAACCTTCTGTAGTGTGGTAGTGAAAGGGTTAACCTTCTGTAGTGTGGTAGTGAAAGGGTTAACCTTCTGTAGTGTGGTAGTGAAAGGTTAACCGTCTGTAGTGTGGTAGTGAAAGGGTTAACCTTCTGTAGTGTGGTAGTGAAAGGGTTAATCATGGTGAGTCCCACCACTGAAGGATCCAACCCACCGGTTCTGACAGAAGGAGGGTGTATTCTAGCTGTGAGCTTGCGACTAGAGGGGGTGGCCCGGTACTATATATATCTGCCCAGTGTGCCCTTAAGCAAGGCATTGCACTCCCAGGCTGTTTCCACAGGACGCTGCACTGTGGGCGACCCCCCCTGACCTCTGACCTGCCTGATGAAATGCATATTTATAGGTGGCTGCGTTCACACTGCAAGGCCTAATAGTGCTCAATTCTGATTTATTGCTCAGATCTTTTTGTTTTGTTTGGCTGTTTCACATCATTATCAGATTCCAGTGTGAGCCGCTCAACGCGCTCCTGAACTGACCCGCGTGCGCAAAGGAACAATAAAGAGTTGTGACAAACGTCAATCTAGACTAGAGAGTGACGTCAAAGAGTGGTATGACATGACTGTTCAGTCACTTTGCAAGAAGATCCGTAGACCAGTGGCCCCAATCAGAAGGGAAAAGACCAGACTCCATGTGATTTGTGCCGTTCACACTGTAGTGAAGAGAAAACAGATCAGAGTCACAAAAAATGTAATCTGATGTGGGTCACTTTTACCTGATTGATTGATTGATTGATTGATTGATTGATTGATTGATTGATTGATTGATTGATTGACATTTTTATTAACAGATTGCAGAATGGGTACAGTACAGTACAGCTCAATACACACAATTGTTAAGGGGATGCAGACCTGAGAAAGACTTTCGTCTTGTTTACATCAGGGTCCCCCATTTTCAATTCATAACATTTATGACATACAGATATACAGATATATATCATGACATTTATGACATACATGACATACAGATATACAGTACTACCTGCAGTCTGAACGCAGCCTTAAGTGTCACATATAATGTACATTACAGTGAAATGCTTGGTTCTGTACGACCCTCCTGAAGTTGTGTTTCATACGGTAAACAGTGAAATAATAAAGACCAAACACTGTACAAAATATACACTATTTCTTTAAATGTACAACATTTTAAATGAGGTAAAGAGGTAGTGCAAATGTTTAGTAATAAATAGATCGGAAAAGTGTTTTTAAAGTGTCGAAAGTGAATGCCACACGACAGAAGGTTATCCCTTTACTATCACACAACGGGCGACGGCGATGCTCCATCATTAGCATCATTAGCTCCGCAAATGCGGAGCTAATGATGCTAATGATGGAGCATCGCCGTCGGTGAAAGGGTTAAAGGTGAGTGTTTAAAGTGAGTCCACACTGAGCTTCCTGATGGCGGAGAGAAGCTCCTTCTGAGTCTCTCTGGAATACGCAGGGAAATGTGTGTGAATGATCAATAAATAAAGTCATTAACTGGAATTAACTGGAAAACTATTTCTCTCCATTCATCTAATACATTTGATAATAATAACTTCATAATGTATCCGCCTAAATGCATATATTTTTTTTATTTTCTATTTATACAAAAAAGAAAGAGAGAAAAAAAAGGAGACAGAGGGATTAACCCTTTCACTGCCACACGACAGAAGGTTAACCCTTTACTATCACACAACCGACGGCGATGCTCCACGCGGAGCTAATGATGGAGCATCGCCGTCGGTTGTGTGATAGTAAAGGGCTAACCTTCTGTATTGTCACAGTGAAAGGGTTAACCGGCTGTCGTGTGGCAGTGAAAGGGTTTTAAGGAAAGAGGGCACGAGTTGTGCTGGGAGTGTGAGAGGAAATCTGTTGTTGACTTTTTTTGTCTGTCTGTCTGTGTGTTTGTGTTTTATTTGTGTTATATATTTTATTTGGAACATATCTGGTCAAATTACCAAATGATCCGTCATTGTCTTTTCTCGTTTTACATTTTATGGTTGATTGATGATTGTGATTTTCAAAAAAGAAATCCAATAAAAAAGAATATATAAAAGAATTAAAAAAAACGATTCCTCTCCAGTTTGCCGGACCTTAACGTCCCCCTCCTCTCTGCCCCTCCTCTCCAGTCTGACGGACCCTAACGTGCCCCCCTCCTCTCTGCCCCCCCTCCTCTCTGCCCCCCTCCTCTCTGCCCCCCCTCCTCAGATCCTGGAGCTCACGCTGCTCATGGCCAGCTACATTAACCACTGGACGCCCTGCCTGCCCCCCCACCAGCCCCAGGGCCACTGGGACGTGGACAGCAGACACTTCCCCTCCATGACCTACACCACCAAGGGCCCCACGCTACTGTGAACCCCCCCCCCCCACCCCCACCCCCGGTCCGCCAAGGTGCCTTTCAGACCACGACAAGACTGTTAAAACTACAGGGTAACGACAGGAGAGGACTTTGCTCTTGACGCTCAAAGTGGCCCCTAGAATCACCGTAGGACCTCGTGCACAGAGTCGCATGCGGGAGAGTTTTTTTATTTTTAATGTGAGATGTTTTTTTTTCATAATCTGTGGTTAGTATGAAGATTTAGATTTGTAAGATCGCTCACACGTCAGTCCCGCGAGACTGTATTTATTTCTACGACAAAAAGACTAAAGACTTAGTCTAAAGACTTATTCCAAATCGCCTTGATTTTTAGATATAAATGGTAAATCACCTTTTTTTCCCGCTACTTATCTTAGATATTGAGCCTTTTGTGGAAATTAGATTTATGAAATAAAACAACAGGACTAAGGACGAACGGCCACTGCCTCTATAAATAAATGTTTAGTCGCTGCCAAGTATCGTCTTCATCTATTCCAGCTTTCTAGACCTCAGTTGTTTCGCTATACGACAAAAGGAGAAGCCGTCTGCTTCATTCATCCTTTTTATACATAACAGCAAGAAGCTTCAGTGTTGACCGTATTCACGCGGAAAGGAATCCCCCAACCTGAGAGCAAAATGGCCGCCGCGTGAATACGGTCAACGGCCACGCCTTTTACGTGACATCATCACTCATCATCGTGAGAAGGTGTCGTCATCGCTGGTCACGTTCTGCTCTGTGGAGACGACGGGGTTAAACCTCAAGCTCACTTTCAATCCAGAAGGTGGATTTCCTCTTCAAAATTCAAACATCGCAACACTTTTCAGAGATGGTTGTTCGGCGAATAACTAGAGAGTGAAGGTTCTGTTGAGATTTGGAGTAAATAAATAAAACCGTGATTTAAAAAATGTTTCTTTTACATTTTGAATTGATTTTGAATTGGAAGTGGATTGAGCTCCGACCCCGGTGGTGGTTAGACTAGACAACGACCCTGAGATCTGCTGACCTCAGATCTGCACACCGTTACGTTACTATAACCTGTGTGTCAAATCCGACTGAAATCTTCTAGTTTTCGTTACACACAAAATCTTGTTTGTAGAGTTATAGAAAGACATTAAAAGTCCTCACTTGTGTGCCATAGAATCGGCATGAAAACAGGGGAATATTCAACGACGCATCGCCTCCCAATAATCCATATCCGGTGATCAGATCACCCAACCCATCGATTTACTAACACCGCTGCGAGGCGCGACATCGACATCTTTGTGTCAAGATAATATAGAAAGTAGCGTACGATAGCGAGAGAGGTGTCTGTGAATGTTTACTATAGTTGAATATGCTCTCTACCGGTGAATGTTTTTCTACTTTTTGCTGTAAGGTCCTGTAATAACGATTCCTTTGACGACGACGAGACAGAGTTCTTCCCGTCCGGCTGCACTCTCTTAGGGCTGCCTTGTTATTTTATAAGTAGTTAAAGGTCCAACTGACAGTAGAAAGGACAGGTAGGAAAGAGTCAAAATAGAGCTACCAAAATGTTTTTAATGACTTGAATATTTCTTTTCTGGATTAAACCACTGTCTTGGTTCATTTTTACTATTAGTTATTTATTTCACTTCCTGCTTTAATTTTTTTTTTGGCTTTCCAGATTTGTCACATTTATGTTTTTTAAAAGTTAAATGTTTTTTTTAACTGTTATAGCCTCAAGTAGCAATAATAATTTAATGCCAGACTAATGTTTCTCTCCATCACTAGTGCGTATGTGTTATGGGCTGTGAAAGAGATGAATGAACAAAGTTGTTTTAAAAAACGGTGTATACTATAATATGTATGTGTGTGTGATGCTAAAATAAAAGGTACAATCTCATGTTACATTCATGGTCAACTCATTGCTCTCTACTTTACATTTTAAAACGGTTACCGATTTAAATCATTATTATGTGACTTTATACTTTGGTGTAATATTGTATGTAACATACGAGGTCTGCATGGACACACAGCTGAAACAATAGCAACATTGTAACTGTCTGTATTTCACAAACGTGTAAGTCATTAAACATTAGATAAGTTGTTTTGAACACCTCAGCCTATCATCCCAACATCCTCATTTACTTGGTGTAACGTTTTTGACACGAGAACAATTTCTCGTCTTGGATTAAAATTATAAAAATTCAATGGCCAATAAAATGTTAGTACAGTAAATAGATTAGATTCACATGTGTAAGAGTAGGTAAGGAATATATAGAGATATAATATCTACAGTACAGATATGAGTTATATGCAGGTATGTACAGACAGATGTGGACATGTATATATATACGGTAAGAATAAATATATATATATATGGTATATACAGCATTATATACAGTACATACTATCAGCAGTTATATGCTGATGTATAAGTAGGTATATTCAGACAGATATGGATATATATATTGTAAATATAAATATATATACTGTATATAGAGCACTATTGTACATGCTATCATACGTATGTACAGACAGATGTATATATATATATATATGGTAAATAAATATAAATAAATAAATAAATAAATAAACAAATAAATAAATAAATAAATAAATAAATAAATAAATAAATAAATACAATCTACCCAGGAAGTATAGTATGCGATAATGATGCAACTAGCCGTGAGTCTATACGGTCTGAACGCTAGGTTTCCCTCGTAACTTCTTTCCTCATTTAGTACATCTATAAAGTATTTATTTGGCCTTGGTGTTGGTGGTATGCGTGACCCCTCCAGTAGGCGTGTTTGGAGGGAGGTGGAAAAGCGTGCCTTCGACTTCCTTTCATCCGAGCCGGTCAAAGTGGTAATGGCGTTTTCCTACCAACTGCGTGCTTATAAATCCCTCAGCTTTATGGCTCGTCTGAAGCTCTTGTTGTTCCACAGTCGCTCTCATTATGACATGAAATGCTCGTTATAGGCCTCAGCGCTGACTTGAGTGTTTGCTTTCGTTGTTCATCAGAAAAGAAATGTAACTTTTCTTCCCTCCCCCAGTGGGACAATAACGTCTCGTGAGTCAAATCCCCATGAGTTGGAAATTATATAAATGCAGTCTAAAATAAAATGCAAGACGGAACAGGTGAGCAGGGATAGTTAAAAATTAAAATACTAGCAGAGTTGTAGCCTATTATTAGAATAGACGCTATACTCTGTGACAGATTGGATTATATTCAAATGTATTTGTCATCATGCATTTATGATGAATTGAAAATGGGGGACCCTGATGTAAACAAGACGAAAGTCTTTCTCTGGTCTGCATCCCCTTAACAATTGTGTGTATTGAGCTGTACTGTACTGTACCCATTCTGCAATCTGTTAATAAAGTTTTCAATCAATCAATCAATCATGCAGCACAAGTACAGTACACTGAAAATAAGTTTGGCATCCAACCAGAGTTAAAATGTAACAGTAAAGTGCAACAGTAATATACAATGTACAGGTGATTAAGATGGGTATAAGATCATATAAATGAGTACTACTGAGCAATAGTGCTAATCAGATGTATGTACAGAGTTGGAGTATTAATATGTACAGTGATACAGGTATAAAGACACTATGGTAGTAAGTCATACTGGCCAGCAGTGTAACTAGTAAGAGTAGGTAAGGGATATGTACAGATATAATATCTACAGATATATGCAGGTATTTACATACACATGTGGATATAATGGTAAGAATAAATATATATATATACACGGTGTATACAGTATTATTGTACATGCTATCAGAGAGTTATATGGGTTATGAATAGGCATATATGCAGGTATATTCAGACCAATATATATATATGCTGTAAATATGTGTAGGTATAGGCCTAGAGAGTGTGTGTGTGTGTGTATGTGTGCGTGTGTGAGAGTGAGTGAGTGTGAGGGAACCTTTGATCTTTCGTCAAATCCTTGAATGTTAGTATAGACTATGGATTCCTGAATGGCACTTGAATCCTTTGTGAGGGTCATTCTATGATAAACCTACCTGTCAACATGTAAGCCTAAAACACTTTTAGTTGTTATCTGTATCTAAATCAAAGGCCACACAAGATCAATTTGTGACTGACGTTCCTAAACACGTGTGGCACTGTAGGGCTGAGTCCTGGCAGCCGGCCCACGGCACGTGTGTTGAAATAAGGGTAACGTTAGTTACAACACGTGCACACACATATCCTTCAAACTCTAACGCACCTTTCTAACATTAAAAACACCACAGGATTGGGAACTGAAAACTGATGTAATGTTGCCTTGGCTTTAAAAAATATAGCCTCATGTTTATTATACCAACTCGTGGATAATATACTATTAAATAATAGTCATTGGGCAGGCTGTAACATTAGTTTCAGATGAGGCTATTAGCCATCAACATGAACTATAAATAGTATGTTTTGTAAGTGTAAATGTACAACTACTCTATTACTAATGTGTACTAAATGTATGTATAAATTATTTCAGAATAAATTTAATATTATTTTCTAATAAACATCGGATATTAGTCCACGTTAGGACATTTTCACTTAAATTATTTTCAAAGATAAACGTCGGTTGTTTTACAGCTTTGACTCAGTAGCACGTCATGTTGTTAATTGTGTGTAATAGCCCAATGCACTTCCACGTTACATGGATTGATTGATTGAAAACTTTATTAACAGATTGCAGAATGGGTACAATACAGTACGGCTCAATACACACAATTGTTAAGGGGATGCAGACCAGAGAAAGACTTTCCTCTTGTTTACATCAGGGTCCCCCATTTTCAATTCTTAACATTTATGACATACGTGACATACAGATACACAGTAGTTACATCCAGACCTTTATGACATACAAGAAATATACATACTGTTTTTTTTACAGACAGAGTTTCCAAAAGAGAATATATACATTTGAGGGGGAGGCAACTGTACATTGGGGGGGGGTTTGGGGATCAATAAAGGAATATCTTATCTTAGTTGTGTTTTTTATTTGCCGCTTTGACCTCCATTATTCTCTACAATTAATGGCAAAACACAGACTTTAATTCACACGCCCCCCCCCCCCCCCCCCCCCCGTCTCATGAGCTCAAAATACAGTGTTGCAGTAGTCTATATATAATATAATAGAAGTAATTCAAAAAATTCTGTACCACAGATCGCTCACAATAAACATTTAGGTAGTCAAAAATAAGAATACAGTCAAAGATATACATTTTAAAATATGTATATGCATTCTAAAATATACAGTCCAAAATGTAAAATTGACACTATGAATTGAAAATGGGGGACCCTGATGTAAACAAGATGAAAGTCTTTCTCTGGTCTGCATCCCCTTAACAATTGTGTGTATTGAGCCGTACTGTATTGTACCCATTCTGCAATCTGTTAATAACATTTTCATTCATTCATTCATACAGGAAGATATACAAGAGAGAATGGCGCTGCAACGTCCGGCTGCCTTTCTGTTCGCTCCGTCGAGACTGTGCTTACTTTTGTTAATATTTATAGTTTTAAGAGTTTTGTCTGTACCAACAGTAGGTGCATTTAATGTGTATGACCGTCAGTCACTTATAGACATCGGATTACGGGAAACTTACCGATTGGATTACTCACTGGACCAGCTTTCCGAACCGCAACAATGGCCTGAGGAGATTCTCCGGAGATTGGGACCAGATCCTTTGTTCCTTGATCCCAGGAACAAAGGAACCAGACGGCGTGGGAAGAGAGCTGGGATCCGTAACAGGCTGAGATCCAGACGCCACCGAACGCCATTGCCCAGTATATTGCTAGCCAATGTACAATCAATTGACAATAAACTGGATGACATCCGAGCAAGGATTCAATACCAAAGAGACGTTAGGGACTGCAACGTTCTCTGCTTCACCGAAACGTGGCTCACGCCGGACGTTCCAGATCACGCAATCCAACCAGCCGAACACTTCTTTATCCACCGCAAGGATCGTACAGCAGAGTCCGGTAAACAACGTGGAGGAGGTATTGCCTTCATGTTTAACAACAATTGGAGCGATCCAACTAACGTGAAGGAATTATCCAACCACTGCTGCCCAGACCTGGAATATATAACCATCAAGTGTCGTCCTTTCTTCCTCCCGAGGGAGTTAACGGCGATCATCCTTGTAGGAGTGTATATTCCACCGCAAGCCAGCAACAACGTCGCGCTCTCCAGACTCCACAACGAGGTAAATAGAATACAAGCGGCGAACGTTAACGCCGCCATTTTAGTGCTGGGTGATTTCAATAGCGCCAATCTGAGAAAGGTATTACCTGACTTCTATCAGCATGTGACTTGCAACACCAGAGGCGGTAACATCCTAGATCACTGTTACACGCAATTTAAAGGTGGCTACAAGGCTCATTCTGATAGTGGCTTTGGTAAATCAGATCACGCGTCCATCTTTCTTTCACCAATGTACAAACAGAGAATCAAAAGTACTCCTGTAGTCTCGCGAGAGGTGCAGAAATGGGATTTGACGTCAGAGGAGACGCTCCAGTCTGCGTTTGACTGCACAGACTGGAATGTGTTCCGCGACACAGATAACATTAATGTCTACACGGAGACAGTGCTGGACTATGTTTGTACTATGGTGGAAGAAACAATCCCCACTACCAAAATGAGAGTTTACCCAAATCAAAAACCCTGGGTAGACAAATCCGTCCGTGAAGCTCTGAGAGAGCGCACCAAAGCATACAACGACGGCCTAGTGGCAGGCAACATGAATGACCACAAGGTGGCGCGATACAACGTAAGGAGGACAGTGTCAGAGGCCAAACGGCGCTACAGGGATAAAATTGAACTCCAGTTTGAACAAGCTGACTCTAGAGCTATGTGGCAGGGGCTCAAAACGATGACAGACTACAAAGGCGCCTCCCTCAAACTGAACAGTGACATCTCCTTAGCAAATGACCTCAATACCTTCTATGCGAGGTTTGATGCTGGTAATAACAACACCAGCTCACAAGCCACGGCAATGGGGGGGGGGGGGGGGGGTCGGCTGCTGATGGAGGCGCAGTGTTCAGGGTAACAGAGCATGAGGTGAGGCGGACCTTTAAAAAAGTGAATATCAGGAAGGCAGCAGGTCCGGACGGCATCCCCGGCCGCAACCTAAAAGTCTGTGCCGACCAACTGGCCCCAGTATTCACTGACATATTTAACCTGTCCTTAGAACAGGCTGTCATCCCCACCTGCCTGAAGAAGTCCACTATTATCCCTGTACCCAAAAAATCCAAGCCTGCTTGCCTCAACGACTACCGCCCTGTAGCTCTCACCTCCATAGCCATGAAGTGCTTTGAGAAGCTAGTAAAGGGCTACATCTGCTCCTCCCTCCCCATCAACATGGACCCCCTGCAATTTGCATACCGCCCCAACAGGTCCACGGAGGACGCCATAGCCCATGTGCTGCACACAGCAGCATCACACCTGGACAAGAGGCAGGGGAACTATGTGAGAATGCTATTCATCGACTACAGCTCGGCATTCAATACCATAGTCCCCTCCATACTCATAGCCAAGCTCAGGGACCTGGGCTTGAACTATGACCTCTGCCAGTGGGTCTTGGACTTCCTGACTGGCAGACCCCAGGTGGTGAGAGCAGGCAACTGCACCTCCTCATCCATCACCCTCAACATAGGGGCCCCCCAGGGCTGTGTTCTGAGTCCCCTCCTCTACTCCCTGTACACACACGACTGTGTGGCTCAGCGGAGTAGCAATACAATCATCAAATTTGCTGACGACACAGTGGTGGTGGGCCTGATCTCTGCCAACGACGAGAGGGCCTACCTGGAAGAGGTCAAGGTCCTGGCGGGATGGTGCCAGGAAAACAGCCTCTCCCTGAACGTCAGCAAAACAAAGGAGATGATTGTGGACTTCAGGAGGTCGGGGGTCAAGGACTACAGCCCCCTCAGCATCGACGGGGCACCGGTTGAGAGAGTCAACAGCTTTAAGTACCTCGGAGCCTACATATCCGAGGACTTGACATGGACCACACACATTGACAGTGTTGTGAAGAAGGCACGACAACGCCTCTACTTCCTCAGGCGCCTAAGGAAGTTCCAAGTCAGTCAGAAGATCCTTAAGAACTTCTACTCATGTACAATAGAGAGCATCTTGACCGGCAACATCACCTCCTGGTTTGGGAATAGCACTGCACAAGACCGAAGCAGACTACAAAGAGTGACACGTTCAGCCGAACGCACAATTGGAGGGGGGCTCCCCACCCTCCAGAACATTTACAACAAGCGTTGCAAGGGCAAGGCTAAGAGAATCATTAAAGACTCCAGTCACCCGAACAACTGCCTCTTTGAACTGCTGCGGTCAGGCAAGCGATACCGGAGTCTCAAGGCGAGCACAGAAAGACTCAGAAGAAGCTTCTATCCCCAGGCCATCAGGCTGCTAAACGAACAATGAACACTACATAACAACAACCACCAAACGCACATAGCACACACATCCACACGCACACACTCACTTTAAACAAACACACTGTAGCACCCACTCCACACACTTTATAGCACACACCCACTTTAAACAAACACACTGTAGCACCCACTCCCCACACTTTATATTTATTGATGAAGGATTGCACTACAACTCGTACACCTTACTGTAAATTGTACCTAAATTGTACCTCATCCCATTTCTGCTTTGCACTATATAGGACTGTACATTAGTACACTGCATAGTATTGTATATTATATGGTAACTCAGAACATTGTACATATGTCTATACCGAACACTGTGACCTCATTTTCTTCTTCTAAATTACATGCTATACTATGTTATTTGATACTATCTTGTCTAGCACAGTCTCTGGAGCGTAACAGTAAGAAGCATTTTGTATGAAAGTATTCTGTACTTCTGTATGACAACTATTAAAGAAACTTGAAACTTGAACTTGAAACAATGATTTATACAGTCCGGTACAAAAAAATCGCATTGATAAATATATTTCAAGTATTTCAATAGCCTGTGCTCCCAGCGAGGAGAGGTTACATTTAAACCATGTTGGTAATTGAGCCCATACTGATACATTATGATTGAGCCCACGTCGCTGCTGCGCATGCGCTGTTCCCCACGTGGTGTGTTGTTGTGGAACGCGTTATTTCTTTTCGTAGCCGCAGTTTGCGGAGACGCTCTCTGATTGGCCACTGACGTTTCTGGTCATGTGACACGTGCGCCCAATCGCGTGACCAGAAACGTGAGTGGCCAATCATGGAGAGCGTCTCCGCAAACTGCGGCTACGAAAAAAAAATAACGCTTGTGGAAGTCACAGACTAAGTTCGCTGCTGCGCATGCGCAGTTCCCCACGTGGTGTGTTGTTGTGGAACCGTCACAGAAGAAGTTCCTGGAGAGGAATAATAATTTTAAAAAAGCCAGTTTGACAAGAAGGTACCAGACGAGGAGCTACTGTATAATATACTGTACATGACTCCTGCATGCAAATAAAAGGCATGCATGCTGTTGTTCCTGTTATGCTACTTGATACACATCTCTCCACTGTGTTAAAGTGAAACAACCTAAAGAGAACTCACGTTGTTGTTGTTGAATTTGACAGGGGAACCCAACTCAAGTTAGAAGATGACAGCGACCAAGAAGCCACAGAGTTTGTTACGTGAAGCGTCTCATCAGATCACCGCCGGCGGGTCCGCAGGTTAGTCTTCTCGCACATTATGACTTTAGAAACCAGTGATTCTTCTGTAGCTGTTTCGAGTCGGCTATAATAATAATAATAATGCTAACTCTGACTGTAGCACTGGCAGCCTACCGGATAACAGTGGTTTTCATTCGGCGGGACGACCTACTGTAGTAACTGTACACCCAGAGAGTTGCTGTTGTGTCACAATGGTCCCTCCCAGGCAAGACATACCCTGTTTGAATGAATGAATGAATGAATGAATGAATGAATGAATGAAAATTTTTATTAACAGATTGCAGAATGGGTACAATACAGTGCGGCTCAATACACACAATTGTTAAGGGGATGCAGACCAGAGAAAGACTTTCGTCTTGTTTACATCAGGGTCCCCCATTTTCAATTCATAGTGACATTTATGACATACACGACATACATGACATCATGACATTTATGGCATAGGGACATACATGACATACAGGTATATAGTACATTACATTTGTGACATATACGATATGCAAATATACAGTACTGTTACCCATAGATCCTGACAGAGTATATACATACGGTGGGGAGGAGACTGTCTATTAGGAGGGGGTGGGGGGGTTTGGAAATTTACGGTGGCCAGTTTCGAATTGCAGCCTCCCGTAGGTGTTCTTTAAGAGCGGTTTTGAAAGTGGGTAGGGATTCACATTCCTTTACAGCTTTGGGTAGGGCGTTCCACATTGATGTGGCATAATTGCGAAACGTGTTTAGTCCCTTGTTTGAGCCGAATCTGGGTTTAACATGATTTGTGGAGCTCCCTCTGGTGTTGTGATCGTGGTATTCACTGACCTTTGGGAAGTATTTTGACATGTACATGGGTACCTTGACTCGTGTAGTGTATCTTGTAGACCAGGCCCATTGCAAGTTGCTGTACTCTGTCGTCTACTCTAAGCCATCCTAGGTTGTCAAAGTGGGCAGGGGTGAGGTGGGTTCTAGGAGTCAGGTCAAGTAGAAGTCTGACCAGTTTGTTTTGTGATGTTTGTAATCTTGTTTTTAGCGCCTTTGAGATGCTTTGGTACCATGAGGTGCAAGCATAGTCGTAGTACCCTTGAATGAGTGCTCCTGCCAGAGTCTTCAGGGTAAAAGTGTAATCGACAACCGAACATTAGAACTATTACTGCAACAGATGAGCAATACAATGTCTTCTCTACCGGATGGTGTCTCTAAAAGATTTAGCCTTCTGCAAACACTCCTTCTGCATTGGTTCCGCTTGGCGTATTGAGAGAGAGGGATGAATGAATGAATGAATGAATGAAAACTTTATTAACCGATTGCAGAATGGGTACAATACAGTACGGCTCAATACACACAATTGTTAAGGGGATGCAGACCAGAGAAAGACTTTCGTCTTGTTTACATCAGGGTCCCCCATTTTCAGGGGAGAGAGATATAGAGAGAAGGAGACTATGCCATATAAGTCATAATTATGAGATCACTTAATCAAAATTATATACATGTCTTCCACCTACAGTATGAGACGGCCAATCCCGTTATGAGTCATGATCTTGTGATCATAATATATTGACATCAGATCAAAGTAATATTGATGACAACGTTCTTGTGAGAATCTTATTTTTGGCCTAATTATGAGAAGAACGGTATTTTTGAGAGAACAGTCGTCTTGGTATCGACTCCTAGAGGGTTTACAGACAGACACCCGCTCAGCCTGCAGCAATGTTACATTTGAATAGTGAGTGAAATATGATACTCGGATGAAGAGAGGTGGAATGCTCGTACCTGTTTTACTGTGTTACCAACACATGACATGCTAATGTCTCTACATGATTTGATACTGTATGAAGACAGGATGTAGACCTACATCGTTCTACTCATATTATAGCCTATATACCTTATATTGCAGTGTTTTCATTAGTGCTGAATATTCTGTTTTTCTCTTGGACTGTTGCGGTTATTAAGTCACTGTATTATTGCTGTTTGCGGTTTTATTGCAATATTTTATTTTTGACATCTTGCCAATTGTTTTGTTTCATTGTCACATACATGTATGTATACTGGTGCTCCTTGTATTAGTGGTGTCCCTTCAGTCAAGTTACAGTACTGCAACTACACAGCATCCATATTTATTTGTGTCTTCGTTAAACAACGTTGCAAGACGGTTATAATGAAACGCTCCGGCGACATCAACCTAAGCGGCGATACAATTAGGCACAGCGCATTTCTTATTATGTCTGGACTCGGGACAACATTTGTGTTTGTGTCAGATGTGTGTTTGTATCTAGACCACATTGCTTAGCAGAGTTCAGTGATGTGAATGGAGACTGTCAAGTTGATCAACAGATTTTGAGTATCTGTAAGGGCATTAATGAGAGCAATCTTTTTATTTATTTTTTAGTAACTAAATAGTTACTTTTCACAGTAACGCATTACTTTCGGGTGTAAGTAACTAGTAAAGTAACTGAGTTATTTTTTAAATGAAGTAACTAGTAAAGTAACTGAGTTACTATTTTTCAGTAACTAGCACAACAATACATCCTATTTTGGTAGGAAAAGGCGACACTTGGTGATGGATTGAGCTGAACCGGCTATCGGGCAAACAATTCTCAACATGCTGCATTATTGCTTAGTAAATACGTTGTCATTAACAAGTGTGTTTTTAAGATTGGTTTTGGATCCTTGAACGCTTTGCATTAAAGGAACACGCCAACATTACGGGACATGCGTCTTCTCCAGAGTCGGACGAGAAGGTAGATATACCATGTTCCTCTCTGTGTGGCGTTCAGTAGAAAGCTATCCGGCTACAAGCTAGCTTAGCTTAGCACAGATGAATGGACGTGGATATGAACCACAAACCAAATCTGTTGGCCCAAAAACACCTCTCCGGTAGTTTTAAGCTAGGCTAGTGGTCTGTATCCGCTTCCATTCATTTGTGCTAAGCTAGGCTAACTCGTCGTAGCGCCGGATAGCTTTCTACTGAACGCACAGCGAGGACATCGGTATCTCCCTTCTTTGTAGGACTCTGGAGAAAGACGGTGAGCGTGTTTTCCCCGCAGAGCCGGCGCTGTTCCTTTAACAAACACGGGCCGCCTGGCTGGAACGGACCGATCCCATGCTATTTTTAAGACGGGGCTATAATAATAAAAAAAAAAAGGGCCA
>NC_140167.1:2339145-2371769 GCF_963971535.1 Notolepis coatsorum | reverse complement strand
CTGTTGGGACAGGTTCCCGATCTTGTTCCTCAGATGCGGCTGATGGAGCTCACGGACGGCAGGTTGAACTTGTCGCACACGCCGTCGGCGAGCAGCCGGTCCCGGATCTCCCAGGCGAAAATGCCCGGGTCCCGCTGCTTGTATGTCCGTATGTGCTTGACCACGGTGGGCGTGGTGAACGCGCGGCTTGCTGCCCCCGATGGCGCCCGGCAGGATGGAGCCCGTCTCGTTGTACCGCGCCAGGATCTTGCTCACGCAGCCGTGCGACACGCGCAGCTGCCGGCTGATGTCGCACGGCCGGATGCCCAGCTGGGCGAGCTCCACGATGCGGAGCCGGATGGCGTTGGGCAGCGGCCTGCCGTTCACGAACACGCCGCCCAGCTGGTTCACCTCCCCGAAGGCCGGTTCTGGTGGAGGAGGGATGGATGGATGAATGAATGAATGAATGAATTGTACATATGTCTATATAACACTGTGACTTCTATTTTTACTTCTATTTTACATGCTATACTATTTTATTTCATACTTATCTTGTCTAGCACAGTCTCTGGAGCGTAACAGTAAGAAGCATTTTGTATAAAAGTATTCTGTACTTCTGTATGACAACTATTAAAGAAACTTGAAACTTGAATGAATTAACTAATTAATGAATGAATGGGTACAGTACGGCTCAATACACACAATTGTTAAGGGGATGCAGACCAGAGAAAGACTTTCGTCTTGTTTACATCAGGGTCCTCCATTTTCAATTCATATAGAAATATACAAAAGAGCACAATGGAGGTATGATGAGATGGGTGCAGCTTCTCGATCACCCCGAGGCCTAGAGACTGTATATTACCCGGCAATGGCATGCAGGCAGAAATCGATAATACGTCTAATATCAGGCCTGCTCGCCACTCCTGGACGACTCCGAGCCGTGATGTCCGGTGTGGTCAATGAACTGTGCAACAACAAGGTAAATGAACTGTGCAACAACAAGGTAAATGAACTGTGCAACAACAAGGTAAATTAACTGTGCAACAACAAGGTAAATTAACTGTGCAACAACAAGGTAAATTAACTGTGCAACAACAAGGTAAATTAACTGTGCAACAACAAGGTAAATTAACTGTGCAACAACAAGGTAAATTAACTGTGCAACTATGCAATAAATCGTGATTTCAATCGTGATTTTGTATAAGTTTCGAACCCCGTGGTGTCGAGTCCCGGCTGCGCCAGAAGAATAGCTTTAGCCTCTTTTCTCCTCCTGCTCGTTAAAAACACCCGTTTTCAGCTCAACACCCGCCGCCACGACTCACTTCGAGTTGTTGTTCTTCTTCTAACCAATTTATTATAACGAAATGTATTATTTACAGGACAATGTGTTTGGATCGCACGTTTTTTATTAAAGCCCGTACCGTTTGCTTATCGTGGGCTAGAGAAGTTGCGCAAATAGAATAATGTCCAAATGACAGCCTTGCGTTGCGTAACTGACTGACGCGTCCAAACAACGCGTTCGCCTTCCTCCCGGTTTGATTCCAGTAGTTCAGCTATAATATATATATATATCACACCATAATGATTCAGATCACTTTTCCATGTTCGCCTCCTCAGTGCCCCAGACCCGCTCGGTCCGACCCACCCAGTGAACTCACCCATGGCGTTGTATCCACAGATGATGAACGCGGGGTCCGGGCTCCGGTACGGTTCCGTCAGGTCCAGTGTCGCGATGTGTCCGAAAGTTCTGTCGAGGAAACCCGCCTCTCCTCCTGCACGCAGCGCCACCGCGGCCGGACGGTACTGACGGTGACGGTGGTGATTCTGAACGGGAGCGGGAGGGAGGGACGAGTTCTCGATGTGTCTCCTGACGGTCCGGGAGACAACTTACATTTCAATCTCCAGGACCCGCGGGGGGCGTGTGCTTCTCCTGCGACGGGCTGCGCTCCGCCAATGGGCTCCGGGGCTTCTGGCAGAGCGGCTTTCCCATTGGTCCAGAAGTTTGACATGACATGTCCTCCCTCCCCCCCCCCCCGCCCCCCCCCCACCTCTCGCATCAGAACCCCCCAAAAAAAAAACCTGTGTGAATATGAATACCATTTGTTTATTGAGACTGAAATGGTAAGTTTAAAAATGCAATATCATAAGATACACGCGAGATTCTGATTCAGGTCGTATTCACTCGTCACTCTTTTTGAACGCCGCGTCACTATAAAGAATATAACAAAGGGAATTGTATAGTTTTAGCTGATATTCATAATAAATGTCTCTGCATGGAGTTCTGGCACCAATCATGGAACGATATGGACTTCCATAAGAATCCAATTATTAACAAAGATGACATGTTGCTTGAAATTGGGTCATCAAATTGTAAAAACACCACACGCTCTTTTGAAGGACAGTCTTATGGAATCTGGAAGATCACGCGTGTTGATATATAGGCTACACTATAAACTATATATGACTAAACTATTCGCACGGGGATCATCCGTTACGCACAAGGATCCTTTGTCAAATGTAGCCTTAATTTAAAATTTGGCGTTTTATTTCTACTATTTGGGCTTCTGTCCCGCGGGCACGTATCCCTACGTTTTTGTTATTTGATCATTTCCATATTTCTTGGACCGAATTTGTGTTTCAAACTAACTGCATGTGGATACAATGTAACAGACAACACGCTGCTTATCTGCTAATTGCGCACAACATATATAATATAACGTATCATCATGGTAAAAAAAACAAACATTACTGCCTGGATTATAACCCCGATGCACTGATATAAATTTAACTTTTTTCATGTGTTGATGTTTGAATACGAAATACACTCACGTGGCAATAAATTCATGTATAAAACAATGTAGCCCTATAAGGAGTCGACTATTACTTAAACCATGCGTTAATGGCCGACCTCTGCATTTATTGACGAACTCTGTAGTATTGATTAGCTCTATAGTATTGATTAGCTCTATAGTATTGATTAGCTCTATAGTATTGATTAGCTCTATAGTATTGATTAGCTCTATAGTACGCCACTTGTTGCTGCCTATAGGAGAAACTACACGGTTACCATATATGCCTTTTTATTTTTTTGACACATGCTCCCACTTTGCCCTTCTTGTCATATTCCAAAAGGCCACGTAATAGCAGTAAGCTTCGTCGCCATACCATAGATTTAGGGGCTCAGCACTCCATAAACACCGACCGCCCTATGCGCATTATAACTATAATTCACGATAACTTCCCGTCGCTATCAGCAGTATTATATGTTATATTATATATGTGCACTGTAAGCGCCGGGGTACAGTTCTGTGCAACATGAGGGACGGATTCCAACTGTGTTCGCCTAAAATATTTATTTCCAGCGTGCCATGCAGTGTGCCCCCTGTGTCTGCAGGCTGGGTGTTCTTCTGGGGGGGGGGGGGGGCTCCCCGGCCACTAATGCGTCAAGGATAATGTTTACCGTCGGGAACCGGGCTCTCCTTGTGTCTCTACCGAGGTGAGCCGTCCATCCCGGTGACCCTGTGTTGTTGTAGAGCCACCGGAAGCTGCTGCAATAACAGAGGGTCGGGGGGGGGGGGGGGGGGGGGCTACTGGGGGATCAGAGGTCTGCAGCTACTGGATCTGCTCGGTGTGAACATACATACATACAAATATGAGGAGGATCAACAACAAACAACACTGTAACCGGTCCGGTGCGCGTGCACGGCTCGTTTGTTGCTCACCTTCAGACCGATAGGCCACGACAGGACGCGTGCGTGGCGTCATCATACTGTACATCATACTGTACCTGCCGACGACCTCAATGCAGTATTATTATTACAAGACATACATTTACACTCTGTACATTTCAAGAGAGCTAACGACACGAGTATTATTTTTGGGGTAACGCAAATATTTCACAGGCTTTCAAAATTCTACATCATGGCTCCTGCAACGGAATATTTTATGTGTTATTATTATTGTTGTTGTTTGTATTACTAGGCTATTATTATTAGTAGTAACATTATTATCATCGTTGTGGTTATTAGTATTGCTATTATTATTACTATTATTATTAGTAGCAGCATATTATTATTATTATTATTATTATTATTATTATTATTATTATTATTATTATTATTATTATTATTATTATTATTATTATTATTATTATTATTATTATTATTATTATTATTATTATTATTATTATTATTGAATGGGCTGTTATTGTATTGTGATGAGGTGGGTTAACTATAGAGTTAAGTCCCGTCATTTATTTAACCACGCCGAGCCGACGCCACATTTTGCATTATATAATCCACAGGATCTATCGTTGTACTTGTACTGCGTGATAACAATACATTTTAATCTAATATCTATTACGTCCGCAGTCTTTGAAAACGTTGAACCATTTGCGTTGTGTGTAACGGGTACAATTAAGCGGCCTGTCTATCTAGCAACCAATTGTTTACACGAACAAACTATATCCCATAATGAATGAGTTAGATATACGGCCCTGTACTTGAAATTAGATCAAATCCGTGTTATTTACTTAAAACAGAGAGAGAGCCCGCATCAATGAATGGCGTGTGATTATTAGGCCCCTGCACGCCTAATATATATATATATAGGGCCTAATGATCGCAGCCACTCATTGATGCGGGCTCTCTCTCTGTTTTAAGTCAATAACACGGATGTGATTACAGCTCGTCATGCGTGATGCGTGGCCGGGCGGGTATAGACACAGTGTTTCACTGAAAGGCCAACAAGAAAAATAATGTCCGTGTCGAATCGAATCGTTCACGCCGTTTGTGGAGGAGGCGACGCATCACTTGTGATCCTATTTAAACGTGTGATGGAGTGAGACCCAGCACACTCCACACACACACACAACACACAACCTCCAACACACACAACACACACACCACACACAACACACACACAACTTCCCGCGTCCTGCAACAAGAGAGCAGTCAGTCAGCTGGTTGTTATAGACAGAGAGCAGGTTTGCTGTGACAGTGGACAGATTCCCCCTCAAATGTATATACTCTCTTTTTTAAGACTCTTTTTGTATCACAAACAGTACTGTATTTGTAGATCTGGTATGTCATAAATGTATAGATGTAGCAGTCTGTCATGTATGTCATATTATATATGTTATGATGAATTGAAAATGGGGGACCCTGATGTAAACAAGACGAAAGTCTTTCTCTGGTCTGCATCCCCTTAACAATTGTGTGTATTGAGCTGTACTGTATTGTACCCATTCTGCAATCTGTTAATAAAGCTTTCAATCAATCAATCAATCAATCAATCAATCAATCAATCAATCAATCAATCAATCAATCAATCAATCAGTCAATCAATCAATCAATCAAACAATCAATCAGCTCGTTTAATCCTCTGGCGTCGTGTGATCTGCACGTGCAGGTATCTGCAGGCCACGGTGAAATAAAAGTGTGTGACTGTGAGTGTCGTTACCTGAACGTGATATTTTGCACGTTATTAATGAACGAGATTTGCGTTTCGAGATAACGTTATATATATAGATATATATATATATATATATATATATATATATATATATATATATATATATATATGCGTTATGCAATCAAATATGAATTGAACACATTTGTATTGTCTCTGTAGACGCAATAATGTGTATTTGTTTTTATTGATTTGGGAGATTAAATCGTTTGTGCGCGGGATCCTGCACACTGGTGGGTGAATGAATGAATGAATGAATGAATTCAGATTCAGATTCAGATTCAGATTCCTTTATTGAGCCATTTGTGTAAAACACATTGGTAATTGTTGCAGCAATACAGTGTATGCATTTTTCTTTTTTTCACAGTAAACAAACACCAACACAGACAAAGAAACGAAAACAGTGCAGTGGGGGATTAATCAATAAATAAAATACATATATATATATATAAAGTGAAGTGTGCAGAGATCCAGTACGGACTAGTGCAGTGCAGTCAATGTCATTTAGCCAGTGTCACTTGGGGGCAGAGGGGGGGGGGGGGGGGGTACCGAGGGGGGGGGGGGGGGGGCCTGAGGCATTGATCAGCCTGGCGGCTGAGGGGAAGAAGCTCAGTCTGTGTCGAGCTTTCACAGCCTTTGGGATCCTCAGCCTTCTCCCAGAGGGGAGCAGGGTGAAGAGGCTGTGACCGGGGTGGGATGGGTCGGCCATGATCTTTCTCGCCCTCTTCAGCGCCCTGGAGTCGTGCAGGGACCTGAGGGAATGAATGAATGAATGAATGAAAACTTTATTTAACAGATTGCAGAATGGGTACAATACAGTACGGCTCAATACACACAATTGTTAAGGGGATGCAGACCAGAGAAAGACTTTTTTCGTCTTGTTTACATCAGGGTCCCCCATTGTCAATTCATACTGAATCATCGATCATGGTCATCGATAAAGACACAGTTATTCGTCCCGTCCTGCAGAAAACTATATATATATATGGTTGGTGTTTATACCCGCTTTAGACTTCATACACAAACACCGAGTCCCCAGGGCGCCACAGTCAGAGCTCCTTAGGAAACTTTGCACAATCTGAAACACAGTGATGACATCACACCGGCGGCTCCGTGGTTTATAATCTCCATCTCATATTTTTACAATCTACCCCGAGTATCCAATTCTTTTGAAAGTAACATTGTTCTCTGGCATATTGTTGGGCTATGCAAAATATTCTACCAGTCAATCCAAACAGTCTGTACAGGGGAGCGAACCGCAGTGGCGCCCCCAGCAGGGCAGACTTGGTACAACGTGTCTCTCCCGTGCATGCAGTGAATTTCTTGCAGAAATCTCTCTCTCTCTCTCTCTCTCTCTCTCTCTCTCTCTCTCTCTCTCTCTCTTTATTTGTCGTGCTTTATGCTTCGCGGGCTATGAACATGACGAAACTCCCGGCCTCGACGTTTTAATCTATTTGGCAAACAAAGCTATAAGCTCCGTCCCTGTAGATATATATATATATATATATATATATATATATATATATATATATATATATATATATATATATATATATATATATATATATATGGCAACTCATGGCAGAGAGACTCAGAAGGAGCAATAACACTATGCAACAACCATCAGATGCACTCACAGCACACACATCCACACGCACACACTCACTTTAAACAAACAACACACTGCAGCACCCACTCTATACACTTTAGAACACCTAGACACACTTTATATTTATTGATAAAGAATTTGCACTACAACCCATACCTCATTACACCTTACTGTAAATTGTACCTAAATTGTACCTCATCCTTTGCACTGTATAGTATATTGTATGGTAACTCAGTTACTTCTACTCTACATTGAACATTGTATATATGTACATACTGAACATTTTTGTACGTACTTGACTTCTATTTTTTACTTGCTATACTTATTTTATACTTATCTATTTTTGCCTAGCACAGTCTCTGGAGCGTAACAGAAAGAAACATTTTGTATAAAAGTATTCTGTACTTCTGTATGACAACTAATAAAGAAACTTGAACTTGAACTTGATATACCTGCTGCGTGTCTGTGATGAGAACATGTGATGAATTGAAAATGGGGGACCCTGATGTAAACAAGACGAAAGTCTTTCTCTGGTCTGCATCCCTTTAACCCTTTCACTGCCACACTACCAAACGGTTAACCCTTTCACTGCCACACTACCAAACGGTTAACCCTTTCACTGCCACACTACCAAACGGTTAACCGTTTCACTGCGACGATATACAGAAGGTTAACCCTTTCACTGCCACACGACATCCGGTTAACCCTTTCACTGCCACACTACCAAACGGTTAACCCTTTCACTGCCACACTACCAAACGGTTAACCCTTTCACTGCGACGATATACAGAAGGTTAACCCTTTCACTGCCACACGACATCCGGTTAACCCTTTCACTGCCACACTACCAAACGGTTAACCCTTTCACTGCCACACTACCAAACGGTTAACCCTTTCACTGCGACGATATACAGAAGGTTAACCCTTTCACTGCCACACGACATCCGGTTAACCCTTTCACTGCCACACTACCAAACGGTTAACCCTTTCACTGCCACACTACCAAACGGTTAACCCTTTCACTGCGACGATATACAGAAGGTTAACCCTTTCACTGCCACACGACATCCGGTTAACCCTTTCACTGCCACACTACCAAACGGTTAACCCTTTCACTGCGACAATACACAGCAGGTTAACCCTTTCACTGCCACACAACAGCCGGTTAACCCTTTCACTGCTACACTAGGTTAACCCTTTCACTTCGACAATACACAGCAGGTTAACCCTTTCACTGCCACACAACAGCCGGTTAACCCTTTCACTGCCACACTAGGTTAACCCTTTCACTTCGACAATACACAGCAGGTTAACCCTTTCACTGCCACACAACAGCCGGTTAACCCTTTCGGTATAGTGTGATAGATAGTAAAGGGTTAACCTTCTGTCGTGTGGCAGTGAAAGGGTTAACAATTGTGTGTATTGAGCTGTACTGTATTGTACCCATTCTGCAATCTGTTAATCAAATGTTCAATCAATCAATCCAAACCGCTGTCCCGCACCGCTCCGTTCACAGGCTCGAGTCCCACTGTAACGCACACAGTGGACAGTGGACGCCCCTGAGAGCGTCTGGTAAAGACGGTCATATGTTTTGAACGTCAGAAGGTTTATTTATACAAGCTGATGGCTCCGGAAACGATTGCTCGCGATTTGCATTCGAACACTTTAATTGTAACCCATAATTTGTTTATTCGAAAATATTCTCGAGAGCCCAATCCGGTTGTTAGTTACGGTTACCGTTGTGTCGTTAACGTCAAGACACCGTGAAAGTCTCGTTTGGGATGAATTCGGTAAATGGTGCGAGTCAACAATTTCACGTCCCTGAACACACAGCCTGCAAACATATATTTAACAAAGTTTCAAGTTTCAAGTTTTGTTTTATTTGTCACATATAAAGTACATTACATTACAGTGAAATGCTTGGTTCTGTATATGAGGCTCCTGAGATTGTGCTTCTATACGGTAAAAAAGTAAAAAGAATAAAGTCCAAACACTATACCAAATATACAATATACTAAAGTCCTAAATGAAGTACAATATATCTTAAATTAAACCTATATCTCAGACAAAACTATATTTTTTTCATGTATTATTAGCATATACCTATACCTACTTATTTTTTAATATCAAGATGTTTCCCGCGGACTCGCTCCTGCTGTTTGCAGCACAACGAAAGGAACGCGCCGCCGTGACGTCACTGACGTGAGCCGTCGAGGATTATACCGTCATACCGTCCATCTTCTGTTTCCGCTTTGTAGCCAATCAACCAAACTTCCTAAACGAGCTCGTTGCCGGGAATTCAATTAGGATGTGAGGGGGGGGGGGGGGGTGCAACTGATGTCTGCAGGGTAGCCTGCAGGCCACTATAGCCCCCCCCCCCCCGCCCCCCCCACCAGAAACATCCAAATTCCACTTTATCGACACTTACTTTTCGTGGTAAACACCAGTAGTCGAATTAATCAGAAGCCAGCCCGTGATATTGTGTTAAATGTTGAATTATTATTACACTCGTGTACTTTGGTCGCCTATAAGCGCTGAAGTGTTGTGATGGAGAGAGTATATTATAGACCCATATAGCGCCAGAACGATCAACATTAGTATCGCTTGATACTAAATTATTCTGCTTTGTATTTATCTATATAGGCGGGTGCTTTTCTTTTTTTTTTACGTTTTTTTTTAATTTTTTTATGTACTATACCGAGTGCGTGGTATTTTCTTTGCAATCTGCATTATAATTTGAGGGGTCACCGTAATTAAAAGGTTAGTTTGACCATAACGCTACTTTGATGGTGAATTATGAAGTATGAAGAATGATGATGATGATGATGATGATGATGATGATGATGATAATTATAATGATAATGATGATGATGCATTCATTCATTCAACCAACTTTATAATACTCGAGGAATCATTTGATTATTGCCCTCATCATCTGCAGCGATGTCGAGATTACAAGCCAGATTAAATAAACAGTCGAACACAGATGTAATTATATGAAGAAAGAAAACGCATTTAAAACAGTTGCATATTATATTATATGGAGGTCAGGTTTGAGAAAGTCTGTGCACTAAAACAAAAGCCTGATTCTCCCGCGGGGACCTTAAAGCCTGTCATCTGAGCGGGTCAAACAGGGGCCACCCGCATCACTGTACATATTAATACTACAACACTGTACATACGTCTGATTAGTACTATACTCAGTACTAATGTATATATTTTGTACCCAGTTTTATCACCTGTAGTACATTGTGTATCACTATTGCACTTTACTGATACATTTGCACTCTGGTTGGATGCCAAACTTATTTTCGTTGCACTGTATTTGTGCTGTATGATGATGATGACAATACATTTGAATCTAATCTAATCTAATTTTAGTTCCAATCTAGCATCGTTGCGATTTAATAAAGTGGTAGTTGTCCAACAGGCCTTCTAGGTGAAACTAATACCGTGTTTATTAGGCCTCTCTGCCAGAGAGGATGATGATGGTGATGAAGAGGAGTAGTTTCCCCGCTGGTCGCGTCTAGAGGCCAATAGTCATCAAACCACCAAAACTATAGGCCTATTTTATGATCATGACAAAATAATAATTTGTTATTCTTTTATTTACCGTTAAATAACCGAATAATCCAGTGTAACTGTTTGTTTCTGGGTTGAGCTGCTCTCTAAATGGCTCCAACATGCTAATAAAAGACAGATATATATTATACGGGCCTATATATATATATATATATATATATATTCACCTATAGGCTTCAAACACACATTGGAACACAGATCTGCTCAGTCAACATTGCTCGAATCGCACCTGAATTTTGTTCACGCATATAGGTTTATAAATTATAACTTATCACCATCACACAGCGGTGACGCAGCCTTGGAGAACAGAATTACCGTAAGTCACGGTCAGACATTTAGACGATTTCAGGCCCGTCTGTCTGTCTGTCACGGCTCACATTTCCACAATCTCAACAGCAATTTCACGGGGCCTAATATTTTAAAGGGCATAATATTTCAGCCGACCGTGATATGTTGTAAGAGTATAGAGCTACAACAACCGTTCAGTCATTTAATTATCCGACGATTGTTTTATCAATTCAAAAGGGTTGAAAAGAGTTGCCAGGCGATCATGTCGTTTATTCATATAATATATATCATTTTTATAATTGATTTTATTTTCAAATGTATATGTATTTATTGTTTTTGTTGTTGTTATTATAATTATAATTATTTTATACAGCCTACATATTATTTTCCAGCCTGTATGTATGACGCAATGAGCTTCACACAAGGACTGTTTAGCCTAAACTGTTAAAGTTAACTTATAGTCACAACCTTTTTGCACAAAAAAAAAAAAAAGCATTGCAACTGGATAACATTACGTGGCTTTGTACCCACGCGGGCCCGCACATCGAAACACATGTTATATCATCAAAACACATGTTATATCAAGAGACACGTTATTGGACTTGGATTGGGCCGCTTTGGCTGTAATCCACCCGCTGACTCCCTCCGTGTGTCTGTTCTCAGAACCCGGCGTCCCGTCCCCGCGTCCCGCGTCCCGGCGGAGGGAGGAGGCGATACACTGTGAACATGGACGCGCTTATCTGTGATCCTAACAACTGACACGGGATATACCACCACCGCGCTGCCTCGTTCCAGACAGATGATCCTCACGGGCCTCACGGGTCTCCCAGGAGCAGGGTGGAGCGGGTTAAAGCGGTGGAGAGAGGGTTAAAGCGGTGGAGCGGGTTAAAGCGGTGGAGCGGGTTAAAGCGGTGGAGCGGGTTAAAGCGGTGGAGAGAGGGGTTTTCACAGCTCCCAGTTTGCTAACTCGAGCGGTGGGACGTTTAGATCACCGCTAATAGGCGCAACATAGGCAGCGGTGACTGTTATTCCTGTTATTGAATGAACGAATGAATGAATGAATGAATGAACTAGTGAAAACTTATACCCTTTCTTTCACTGCCACACGACAGAAGGTTAACCCTTTACTATCACACAACCGACGGTGATGCTCCATCATTAGCATCATTATGCTAATGATGGAGCATGATTGATTGATTGATTGAAAAGTTTATTAACAGATTGCAGAATGGGTACAGTACAGTACAGCTCAATACATACAATTGTTAAGGGGATGCAGACCAGAGAAAGACTTTCGTCTTGTTTACATCAGGGTCCCCCATTTTCAATTCATCATAACATACATGACATACAGATAGACAGTACTGCTACATCTATACATTTATGACATACCAGATTTGCAAATACAGTACTGTTTGTGATACAAAAGTGTCCAGAAAAGGAGTGTATATACATTTGGCGTAGAAACTGTACATTGGAGGAGGTTGGATGGGTGGGGTGGGGTTGGGTGGGTTGGGTGAGGGCTGTACATTGGAGGTGTGGGGGGGGGGGGGGGGTTGGGAAGGGGACACACACACATTTTACACTGTACATTGGAATACTGACAAAGCCTTACTTGGTCATTTACTGTACAACTAGGTTAGGACATTTGTAGGGGCCAGTTTCGAATTGCAGTCTCACGTAGGTGTTCTTTGAGAGTGTTTTTGAAGGTGGGTAGTGATTCACATTCCTTTACAGCTGTGGGTAGGGCGTTCCACATTGATGTGGCATAATTGCGAAACGTGTTTAGTCCCTTGTTTGAGCCGAATCTGGGTTTTACATGATTTGTGGAGCTCCCTCTGGTGTTGTGATCGTGGTATTCACTGACCTTTGGGAAGTATTTTGACATGTACATGGGTACCTTGGTCGTGTAGTGCATCTTGTAGACCAGGCCCATTGCAAGTTGCTGTACTCTGTCGTCTACTCATCCTAGGTTGGCATCACCGTCGGTTGTGTGATATAAAGGGCTAACCTTCTGTATTGTCACAGTGAAAGGGTTAACCGGCTGTCCTGTGGCAGTGAAAGGGTTTAACAGATTGCAGAATGGGTACAATACAGTACGGCTCAATACACACAATTGTTAAGGGGATGCAGACCAGAGAAAGACTTTCGTCTTGTTTACATCAGAGTCCCCCATTTTCAATTCACAGTAGTGAGACGAAAGTCTCTCTAGTTCTCAAATCGAAGATACGGCTCTCTCTCTCTAAAGAGCTCATTGTGTTGCTTTTGGGGAAAAACGTCCATCGCTTGAACCTCTTTGAAAAATAACCATTGATGACTTTAACCTCTATCGTCCAAACGGCAATGACACCATTAAAGCCCTTTTACAGGTTAACACTTCTCAAAGGTTGAGTGGCCCTGTAACTTTAGTGGACCCTTAATGAGGACGCGCGCGGGTTAACGACGGGTGTAGTGGTGTTTCAGGGGCCGCGGCTGGACGTCACCTGAGCGGGGCACGAAAGACGCGATATTTACGACACCTTCGAGCATCCATCACTTTGACGTCTGCACCGTCTGGGCACCTGGACCGCGTTAGCATCAAATATTACATTCCAACTCTAATTTGGAGCCCCGGTCGGTTCGGCCCGTTCCGGCCAAGGAGCAGAGAAAATAGAGAGAGAGAGAGAGACATTTTTGAGTTTACCGCGCTTTTTTGTCTTGTGGTCTCTGTTGTGGAAAAGAAAGGGAACGGGGAATTGATCCAGGAAGAGCTGGACTGTACGTCGCGGAGTCGTTGAGTCATAATTGAATTATAGGTCGATTAAATGTCCTCCTCACCCATTAAGATTCTCACGCGAAAGCATGAATGTGCGATTAGTCAGAATGCAGCAATGTAGTTTTTTTTGGGTGGGGGGGACAGATGGCAAATGTATAACACTTTAACACACTTTTTATGATGAATTGAAAATGGGGGACCCTGATGTAAACAAGACGAAAGTCTTTCTCTGGTCTGCATCCCCTTAACAATTGTGTGTATTGAGCCGTACTGTATTGTACCCATTCTGCAATCTGTTAATAAAGTTTTCAATCAATCAAACAAACAGGTACACAAGAGAAATAATAACACCTCTCACTGGAGCTGTACAGTGTCGTCGTGTCTGTGTCACTGATTCAGTTCCCAGACAGGTCCTTACTAGATGATGCTCGGATATCCTACAAGGCAATGGCTCCACCTGCTGGTCGTTGTTGGTACATGACGTCTTGAGGGTTAAGTGACCCTAAATCATCTGTCTTTTTTTTTGTTGCCTCTTTTCGACAGAGATCTGATTATGGCTACACTCACTGCACACACATCCACATGTACACACTCACTTTAAACAAACACTCACCTTACCACTCATTTTATTCACTTTAGACACTTTAACACACTTTATATTTATCTATTATTAAAGAGATTTGCACCACATTCATACCTCATTTGCACCCCAAGTTTTGTACCTCTGCATTCTACCTCACTGTTACTCATTTTACTCTGTATTGTATATTTATGTATATTGACTTTACCTCCTTTTTACATACTTCTTCATTTTTCTTTACTTACTTTCTCTTTACTGTATGTAGCACAGGGGCTCATATACAGAAACAAGCATTTCATTATAAAGTATTCTGTATTTTGTTCTGACAAATAATAAACAAACTTGAACTTGAAACTTGAACTTGGCGTGAACACAAAATCAGATTCGCACCACTTTCACATGTGCTCCTCCATGTAGTCCTAGACCTGATACACATCTAACCCATGAGACCGCAGTGTGAACGGTCAGATTGGAATTCATGTGGGTTTTTCTCTTTTTTTCTGTTTTTTTTTTACACCACCCTTGACTGTGCACGTGTAGATCATCGTCAACAACCAGTGACACTTGGAGGACAGCAACAACAACAACAACAACAACAACAACAACAACAACAACAACAACAACAACAACAACAACAACAACAGGAGCCTTGTGGCCGTCATCCTCGACAGGAAATAATCCTGGAGACGGACGCTTGCGCCGCTATGTCACTCATTTCCACGATTTTCACGATATTAAAGGAACACGGCAACTTTTTGGGAAATTAGCTTATTTGCCATCTGCCCTGGAGTTAGACGAGCAGATACAAACCTGTTCTTCTCTGTGCACGCATTAGGCTTAGGGAACAGCCGCGCCGTTAGCCTAGCTTAGCGTCATTCACTGGAAGTAGGTGTGCCAGTGTAGCCTAGTTCCTAGTTGACTGTTATTGAGAGTTACTCAGTTTGAATATCTCCTCCCATGATGTCATCAGAGGAGGACACTGAATCCTGTTGTGTTAATTGCAGCTCAATTAAATAATGTAGATGAAACAATAACAATCCATAACAATCCTTATCTCTATTTTCTCATCTACTTTATTTGATTGAGCTCTAATTAACAACACACAGATTCTGTGTCCTCTGATGACATCACAGGAGGAGGTATTAAAAAAAATAGGGACAAAATATTAATGAACATTTGAATGTAAACAGGACAGATTATAGCTGGAGGGGAATTTCAATCTGTAGTTCCTTTGCAGGTTGATGTTAACAGATCAGACAAATTACAAATGTACACAAACTAACCACACGAACTGATAACAGAACATGTAAATCAAATCAAATCAAATGTATGTGTAAGGCCCGACGACAACACGTTAATGTCCCCATGGGGCCGGACACGTCTTCTTTAAACACGCCAAGAAGAAACATCACAATAAATCAAGAACAAAACAATAAACACCATAAAGTCCAATTTTTTTTTAAATGAATGCAACACTCCCAGACATACCCCACGTGAAGGTAAGGAAAAACTCACTAAAACCTAGCAATGGGAAAAAATGCACCACAGGCAATGTGGAGGAGAGAAACCTTAGAAGGGCCGTTCAAGGGGGATCTCCCTTCTTAGATGTCGGTGATAGTGTTGCAGTAAAACAGGCGAAACAGTTGGTAAGCATGCACTCATATACATGTAGTGAAACACAGATAAGTGCATGCGATAGCAACTGAACAAGTTACTAAACTACACAAACTACATAACCACAAGAACAGAACAGTACATGTACTAGTTGTTACTAAACTATACAAACTTCATAACCATATAGAAAACAGACAATAGATGAAACAGACAATGACAACACAATATGTGTGATGTGGAGACAAACCAGGAAATAGGAAGACTATACATTTGAAGTGCTTTAGGTGCCATTGTAGATGGAGGATGTAGATCAGGGCTATTCAACTAAATTGTTCAGGGGGCCACATTGTCAGAAACCCAAGGGGCCAGGGGCCGGACTGCCACGGCGCCTCCCCGTGCTATGAATATATGTACACTTGACACAACACGCAACCACATTTTCACAACTTTTATTTAACTACATTGCAAAAGTAGTATACTTTAAAAAAAAAAGTGCTTCATTTATGTGCCACATCTGCAACATTTCCTGCAAAAAGTGCTTCATTTATGACTGTGCAACAACTGCAACATCTCCTCTTCAACATTTCAATATAAAAATAAAATAAAAAACAAACAAGTGCATGATGTGCATCTGAACATTCTAACATCAACACTTGAACAAAAAAACACATTTATAGTGCAGCTGAGCTTATGAAAAAGTGCTTCATGTCTGTGCAACAACAGCAAATCACAGCATCTTATTAGCACTTATTGTCCACTCTTAACTCTCAAACATCAGGGGGGTGGGGGGCAGACAGGCCTAGCCTACATACACACATCTAATGAGAGCGATTGCACTTCTTTGACTGGGCAATGGCAGAGAAAGAGGGTTCATAGGAAGTGAGGGCTACCCGCAAACATTGATGCAAATGCTCATTTGTCAAGGAGGCACGGTTGCTTGTTTTAATGGCATTCATGTGAGAGAAACTGGATTCACAGGTGTATGTTGAGCCAAACATTGTTAGCACAGATATTGCCAGCGTTTTTATTTTGGGGAATGTCTTGACATGAATACACTTTATCCAAAATGTTGAGGTGGATTCATTCTCAAGTGCCTGCTTCAGAGCAGATGATGCTTGCATGTCAATTATTTCAAGTTGCAGGAGACCTTCATCAATGTGAAGTGATGCAAGGAACTCTTGTCCTTTTGTGGAAATAGCAGCTACATTGGCAAATGGGTTGCTCACAAAATGCATCAATTCTCTGGGCATGTCAAATTCATCAAATCGACTTGCAAAGTTTTCCCTCAATTTATCAATGAAATGTGTCATTAATTGAGTGACTTTTGGCTCAATTGTGCGTGTGAACGTTGACATGAAAAGAAAAAAGTAAAACAAATATATATATTAAAAAAGAATATTAAAAAGAATATTTAATTTTTTTATTTTTTTTTCTAATTATCATGTAATCTTTTGCGGGCAGGTCAGAATCATCCCGCGGGCCGGATCTGGCCCACAGGCCGCCAGTTGAATAGCCCTGATGTAGATGGTACTGAGGCCAGAGAGGAGAGCTGTAGTTAAGCATTACATCACGCGCAGGAGTGGTTTGTGAACAATAAACCATGCCTAGGGGTGGTCGTTAGACCCCCCTAGGCATGGTTTATTGTTCACAAATCACGACTGCAAGTGGTGTAAAGCTTTTATACAACTGCCAGATTCATCCAACCTTATTTCTATACAATAAACACACATTAATCGAAGATTTATTGAAAAAACCATCCGCCAGAAAAAGTAGTTCCCACAACTACAAAAAAGACAAGTTGCCTCCATGTGGAAGCAGCTTGAAGTGCATCCAACCAACTAACACATCCAACTGTGTATTATTGGAATGATTGATTGAAAATGTTATTACCAGATGCAGAATGGGTACAATACAGTACGGCTCAATACACACAATTGTTAAGGGAATGCAGACCTACTTTCCATAGAACTTCATTCTTAGATGCTTCTATATAAAGTAGGTAAAACAAATTAAAAAGTTTTCTTTGCCCTATAGGAAAAAAACGTTTTCTTCGCCCTATTCTTTTATTTATTTTTTTAAACCTACTGTAGAGGGCCTAAACTTAACCAGTTGGAAACCAAGCGTACAGTAATAAAATTAGCAATCAATCAATCAATCAATCAATCAACTCAATAGGCCATGCTCACTTAGAACAGCGCAGCACCCAGCTCTCTGACTATCCCCCGCGTTGCAGGCAGAGTGTGTGTGCGTGTGTGTGCGTGTGTGTGTGTGCGTGTGTGTGTGTGGGGGGGGGGGGGGGGGGGGGGTGGCGGTGGGTGGAGACTAGAGCGAGCGCTGACAGTCGAAAAAAAAAAAAAAATTGAAAATTAATCAATCAATCAATCCGCGATTTTTCTTTTGTTACAGAATGATTCAAGACCCATCAATTACATCATCCAACATTGTTTAAACGACTAAGACATTCGCTGTGACAGAATCACTTGATATTTAGTCGTTTAGTCGCTATCAACATATCCATTTGTAAAGATTATTGTCCACCTTCTTGTGATCCGGCGGAGTGATGTGATGTGGTTCGGTTGTGGGCGGGTCCTGGGCCAGCAGCGTGGAATTGTTGCCAATAAAGACGTGTAAAATGACTGTTTCAGCCAATCAGATGGTACTGAGGTCAGAGAGAAGAGCTGTAGGATGTAGATGGTACTGAGGCCAGAGAGAAGAGCTGTAGGATGTAGATGGTACTGAGACCAGAGAGAAGAGCTGTAGGAGGATGTAGATGGTACTGAGGTCAGAGAGAAGAGCTGTAGGAGGATGTAGATGGTACTGAGACCAGAGAGAAGAGCTGTAGGAGGATGTAGATGGTACTGAGGCCAGAGAGAAGAGCTGTAGGAGGATGTAGATGGTACTGAGACCAGAGAGAAGAGCTGTAGGATGATGTAGATGGTACTGAGGCCAGAGAGAAGAGCTGTAGGAGGATGTAGATGGTACTGAGGTCAGAGAGAAGAGCTGTAGGATGTAGATGGTACTGAGACCAGAGAGAAGAGCTGTAGGAGGATGTAGATGGTACTGAGGTCAGAGAGAAGAGCTGTAGGAGGATGTAGATGGTACTGAGACCAGAGAGAAGAGCTGTAGGATGTAGATGGTACTGAGACCAGAGAGAAGAGCTGTAGGAGGATGTAGATGGTACTGAGGCCAGAGAGAAGAGCTGTAGGAGGATGTAGATGGTACTGAGGCCAGAGAGAAGAGCTGTAGGAGGATGTAGATGGTACTGAGACCAGAGAGAAGAGCTGTAGGAGGATGTAGATGGTACTGAGGTCAGAGAGAAGAGCTGTAGGATGTAGATGGTACTGAGGTCAGAGAGAAGAGCTGTAGGAGGATGTAGATGGTACTGAGGCCAGAGAGAAGAGCTGTAGGAGGATGTAGATGGTACTGAGGCCAGAGAGAAGAGCTGTAGGAGGATGTAGATGGTACTGAGGCCAGAGAGAAGAGCTGTAGGAGGATGTAGATGGTACTGAGGCCAGAGAGAAGAGCTGTAGGAGGATGTAGATGGTACTGAGGTCAGAGAGAAGAGCTGTAGGAGGATGTAGATGGTACTGAGGCCAGAGAGAAGAGCTGTAGGAGGATGTAGATGGTACTGAGGTCAGAGAGAAGAGCTGTAGGAGGATGTAGATGGTACTGAGGTCAGAGAGAAGAGCTGTAGGAGGATGTAGATGGTACTGAGGCCAGAGAGAAGAGCTGTAGGAGAGGATGTAGATGGTACTGAGACCAGAGAGAAGAGCTGTAGGAGAGGATGTAGATGGTACTGAGACCAGAGAGAAGAGCTGTAGGAGAGGATGTAGATGGTACTGAGACCAGAGAGAAGAGCTGTAGGAGGATGTAGATGGTACTGAGGCCAGAGAGAAGAGCTGTAGGAGGATGTAGATGGTACTGAGGCCAGAGAGAAGAGCTGTAGGAGGATGTAGATGGTACTGAGGTCAGAGAGAAGAGCTGTAGGATGTAGATGGTACTGAGGCCAGAGAGAAGAGCTGTAGGAGGATGTAGATGGTACTGAGGCCAGAGAGAAGAGCTGTAGGAGGATGTAGATGGTACTGAGGTCAGAGAGAAGAGCTGTAGGATGTAGATGGTACTGAGGCCAGAGAGAAGAGCTGTAGGAGGATGTAGATGGTACTGAGGCCAGAGAGAAGAGCTGTAGGAGGATGTAGATGGTACTGAGACCAGAGAGAAGAGCTGTAGGAGGATGTAGATGGTACTGAGGCCAGAGAGAAGAGCTGTAGGAGGATGTAGATGGTACTGAGACCAGAGAGAAGAGCTGTAGGATGTAGATGGTACTGAGGCCAGAGAGAAGAGCTGTAGGAGGATGTAGATGGTACTGAGGCCAGAGAGAAGAGCTGTAGGAGGATGTAGATGGTACTGAGGTCAGAGAGAAGAGCTGTAGGATGTAGATGGTACTGAGGCCAGAGAGAAGAGCTGTAGGAGGATGTAGATGGTACTGAGACCAGAGAGAAGAGCTGTAGGAGGATGTAGATGGTACTGAGGTCAGAGAGAAGAGCTGTAGGAGGATGTAGATGGTACTGAGGCCAGAGAGAAGAGCTGTAGGAGGATGTAGATGGTACTGAGACCAGAGAGAAGAGCTGTAGGAGGATGTAGATGGTACTGAGACCAGAGAGAAGAGCTGTAGGAGGATGTAGATGGTACTGAGGCCAGAGAGAAGAGCTGTAGGAGGATGTAGATGGTACTGAGACCAGAGAGAAGAGCTGTAGGAGGATGTAGATGGTACTGAGGTCAGAGAGAAGAGCTGTAGGAGGATGTAGATGGTACTGATGATGTGGCCGGTGCAATATAGCTCTGCGTTGTGTGTTAGAGAATAGACAGCCAGGACTCCATTTTGTCGAACTCAGGTTTATTGTTGCCCAACTTGCCCCTGTACAATCAAGCAAACAAACACAGGTTGAGTAGACCAGGCCCATTGCAAGTTGCTGTACTCTGTCATCTACTCTAAGCCATCCTAGGTTGTCAAAGTGGGCAGGGGTGAGGTGGGTTTTAGGAGTAAGGTCAAGCAGTAGTCTGACCAGTTTGTTTTGAGATGTTTGTAATCTTGTTTTTAGCGCCTTTGAGGTGCTTTGGTACCATGAGGTGCAAGCATAGTCGTAGTACCCTTGAATGAGTGCTCCTGCCAGAGTCTTCAGGGTATTCTTGTTTACCAGGGAGGAGATCCGGTACAAGAATCTAGTTTGTTGGTTGACTTTTTTTATTACATTGGATGCCATTTTGTCACAGGAAAGATTTGCCTCTAGGATGGAACCCAGGTATGTAATTTCATCTTTCCTTGTGACAATGCACCCACCCTTATGCACATGCACATTACAATGATACTCTAAAACCCCCAACCCTAAGTAAAATAAAGAAAAACACGTTAGCAGCCAAAACATACCTGTACAATCAAGCAAACAAACACAGGTTGCGTCAGCGACGGTGCTCTCAGGCCGTACTGTTTCCTGTAACGTGAAGCATACACTTAGATGGGGCGCTAACTAGCAGCTAACGTTAGCTATCGACATAGCTAGCTAGCCAATGATGGCTATCTCAAAACATATTGACGGTACGATTAGAATGAATCGACCAATAATGCATAAAACATATTTACAAACGATGTATGAATCCAATACACGGTAACACAGGCGATTAATACAGTAACTGTACTAAAGAGCGCAAGCTCAGAGATGTGTACCCTTCTGTCTCATAACCAGTGGTGCAGTCGTAATATGGGAACTGGTAACACGCCACGCACGCGCGCGCGCGCGCCGGACCGCCGGTACGTGCATGCGCACAGAACAGTTTTTTTTTTCTTTTTTTTAAATAGCGAAGCTGAAAAAGGTAGCAGGAACATTAGAACAGAGAACATTAGAACATATACAATTAGTCAACTGAATGCTTTGTATCTTGTTTGCTAATTCAGGTTAAAGACAGCCGATTTAACCAGCATATTAAGAGAGCAAGACTGTCTATCTGGTGTACGTTATGATGAATTGAAAATGGGGGACCCTGATGTAAACAAGACGAAAGTCTTGGTCTGCATCCCCTTAACAATTGTATGCATGTATTGAGCTGTACTGTACTGTACCCGGGCGTTGGAGGTCGTGCAGGTATAGCGAAACTAAGTTTGCTTTGGATAAGCTGATTCTGAAGCTGCAACTTTCTTCTCTTGGGGAGCGGCGGTGGCATCGTTGGTTCAGGTTGCGTTGCAGGTAGGAACATGATACTGTTGTCAAATGATCTGTTTATATCGGTTTGTATTTGCGGGCGGGGGCGTGGTTGAAGACGCGCTTTTGTTATGGGTGGCCACTGGCCGGGTACTTAGCGCACAACGAATGGATAGAGCGCATCTTTGTGCGCGCGTACTTCTGCCTCAGTGATCATCTAGTAACACGGCGTGTAACCGCGTGTGACCACGACTGCACCACTGCTCATAACCATTAAGAGAGGCGGGACGGTTCATAGAGCAAGGGCTTCGGGGGACGAGGACGATACCAACATACAGATACAGATGTACAATCATTAGAATTGCAGGAAAAAATTATAAAACACTGCATAAACTAAAACAACAATGCAGCAATATATCAAAGAAGAAAGAACAATAGGGAATTACATGTAATGAATGTAATTAATGAATTACATTAATTAATAATTAAATGTCCACTCCCCTACTGTTACATCCCAATGTATGTGCTTCCCCAGTGTGTGTCTTGTTCTCCATTTTGTTTCCTCCCTCCAGCCAGAACCCGTCCTCCACCATTGGTCCCTGCTATGCCTGCCCCTCCATTGGTGGACTACATAGCAGCACAGCACTGATTGGTGGACGGGTTTCAAGACTCCAAGACCCAATCAGAAACCATCCTGGATCACCACACCCTGTTAAAACATGGCTGCTCACTTCAGTCACTCTCTCTCTCTGGCATGAGGCCTGGTGATATTTTGTAACCTTGACCTCTGATAATATTGCATTTGTTTATTGGCCTTTGTGATTTGTGAAACTGCCTTTGTGTGTGTATGGCCACAGAGAGAGCATTGCTAGCTATAGATTGTTGTGTTATATGTTATATTATTGCTGTTAGAACAGTTAGATGCTGGCTGCCCAGGCGTACGCATAGAACGCATATTTACAACATCTCCTCTCCTCTCCTCTCTTCTCTGCTCGTACAAGTTCTGAACGCATTCTGGGTTTCAGCCACAGGGACCTTTCAGAGAGAGATGACAGCCAGGGGACAGATCCAGTATTTCCCAACCTACTGCGCGATTGGTTCTTGACAAGCATCGTCAAGTCGTTCAGTATTGACAAAGCCTACTTTGCTGGAACGATTTATTTCGTACTGTACAGTACGCGGTATACATATAAGTACAAGTATAAGTCTTTATTTGTCATCAGATTAACACAGACACACATGCGATGAGCGACCCACAGGAACACACACACACATGCACTGAGTCGCGAGTCATGAGATGTGTGTGTGTGTAATTTTGAGATCAGTCGCAAATCGCTTCCTGTTGAATGGATCAGACAGAGAGATGCCGAAACTCGGCTGTTTTACACACGCCTCATTCGCCTTATAAGGAGATGGCGGGCGTGTCTGTATGCAAATGTTTTAGCGCGAACGCGCATTTGAATTTAAGAACGAGTGGGATTCATCATGCAACCGACCTGGGTAAGAACCGATTTCGACGTTAAGAACGGCTTGATGAATGTGGCGGTGGCTTTTCTTATTGTTCTCTTAACAGACAGCAGGTAATCAAGAATATAAGAAAAATAATAAGAGAGTATTGTTGAATGAGGCCCATTGTGTTTACAAACCTGGTCCATCATTTCTTTCAACCAACAGTTATGTTACAGCCCGTTACCCTTAGACCCACAGGGGTCGTAACACCTACACTATGACCCCCTTCCCACGCCCAACAAGTAGCATCCTGAACATAGTGGATGTGTGTAGGTGTATTGTGTGATGTGGTGTAATTATCAATACAAGGCAACAAGGCACTTATTACACTGAGACCAGAGAGAAGAGCTGTATAGGAGGATGGTCTAGAGGGCAAATAAAAGGAAATAATGAAAGACCTTTTTATTTTACCACTATGAGTAGCTTAGATAGTTAGTTTGCTAAGGCAAGGGGATTGGATTTCTTCATTAAGCGCTTATCCTTATCATTAGGATACAAGTATATTGTGTTTTATTATTAAAGATACCCTTTATGCATATTTATATTTATACATCACTGAGCAAGTGACTTCCTAACAAGCCACAACATTACAAGTCATTCTGTCACTGAGTGTCCACCAGGGGGCGGTAGAGTATCACATACTAGTTGTGGCACAGCCAGAGGCCACACTTCTTCTTGGGTGTCTTTAGAAGTGCACGTCACGCTGACGCGTCCAGAGCAGAATACACATTCCTGTTGTCCTGGTGATCGTGAGGAAGCCTACTTTAGTAGCACAGGTCTCTCAATACAATGTCACAATAAAGGGATGTTTTTGAGGCTAATTTGCTCCTTGCTACTCTCAATACCTTGTATAATGTGTGCAGCCGTGTCCACACGGTACAAGAGTCATTAATAGCAACATTTAATTCATAAACCTAAAGCCATTTCAGGTTTGAAAAGTTATCTCAGAGGAATTCCATCAATTTTATATTTTTAGCGGTTATATTTAGTGGAAGTGGAATTTCAACCACCAAACTAGTTTTGCAACAAATATTCTGTTAACTGTTCTGTTCCGTTCTGTTCTGTTAACTGTTCTGTTCTGTTAACTGTTCTGTTCTGTTCTGTTAACTGTTCTGTTCTGTTAACTGTTCTGTTCTGTTCTGTTCTGTTGTTAACTGTTCTGTTAACTGTTCTGTTCTGTTAACTGTTCTGTTCTGTTCTGTTCAGTTAACTATTCTGTTAACTGTTCTGTTCTGTTAACTGTTTTGTTAATTGTTGTAACCATTTCATGTTTTAACAGACATTGTAAATTAAATGGTAATTGGCTGCATTTATATATAGATTTTATCCAAAGCGTTTTTACAATCTGTTCCTCACATGTCACCCGTTCACTCACACATTCACACACCGACGGCGGAGGCGACCACGCAAGGTGCCAACCTGCTCATCGGAAGCAGTTAGGGGTTAAGTCACTTGGTACCCATTCTGCAATCTGTTAATAAAGTTTTCATTCATTCATTCATTCATTCATTCATTCATTCATTCATTCATTCATTCATTCAAGTGTCTTGCTCAAGGATTGATTGATTGATTGATTGATTGAAAACTTTATTAACAGATTGCAGAATGGGTACAATACAGTACAGCTCAATACACACAATTGTTAAGGGGCTGCAGACCAGAGAAAGACTTTCGTCTTGTTTACATCAGGGTCCCCCATTTTCAATTCATCAGGACATATATGACATACATGACATACAGATAGTCAGTACTGCTACATCTATACATTTATGACATACCAGATTTGCAAATACAGTACTGTTTGTGATACAGAAGGAGTCAGGAAAAGGGAGTATATACATTTGACGTAGAAACTGTACATTGGAGGAGGTTGGGTGGGGGGGGTTGGGTACACTGGGATATTGACAACCATACTGGGTAATCTACATTGGAGGTGGTTGGGGGGGGGGGGGGGGGGGGCACACTGTATATACAAGCAAAACTGTACATTGAGGGGGGGGGGACACTGTACAAACAAACAAAATTGTACATTGGACTATTGACAAAACCATACTAGGTAAATGACTGTACATTGGAGGGGGTTGGGTTAGGATATTTACAGGGGCCAGTGTTGAATTGCAGTCTCCCGTAGGTGTCCCTTGAGAGAGGTTTTGAAAGTGGGTAGTGATCCACATTCCTTTACAGCTTTGGGTAGGGCGTTCCACATTGATGTGGCATAATTGCGAAACGTGTTTAGTCCCTTGTTTGAGCCGAATCTGGGTTTAACATGATTTGTGGAGCTCCCTCTGGTGTTGTGATCGTGGTATTCACTGACCTTTGGGAAGTATTTTGACATGTACATGGGTACCTTGGTTGTGTAGTGTATCTTGTAGACCAGGCCCATTGCAAGTTGCTGTACTCTGTCGTCTACTCTAAGCCATCCTAGGTTGTCAAAGTGGGCAGGGGTGAGGTGGGTTCTAGGAGTCAGGTCAAGCAGTAGTCTGACCAGTTTGTTTTGAGATGTTTGTAATTTTGTTTTTAGCGCCTTTGAGGTGCTTTGGTACCATGAGGTGCAAGCATAGTCGTAGTACCCCTGAATGAGTGCTCCTGCCAGAGTCTTCAGGGTATTCTTGTTTACCAGAGAGGAGATCCGGTACAAGAATCGAGTTCGTTGGTTGACTTTTTTTATTACATTGGATGCCATTTTGTCACAGGAGAGATTAGCCTCTAGGATGGAACCCAGGTAGGTAATTTCATCTTTCCTTGTGACAATATTGTCACCCACTGTAACTGAGAAGCCGTCGGTCTTGCTGAGTTTGTTATTTGAACCGAAGAGAATGGACTCTGTTTTGCCCATGTGTAATGATAGTTTGTTATCAGCGAGCCAGGTGCAGATTCTGCCGAGTTCAGAGCTGAGGGCTTTTTCAACCTGCAACTTGTCCCTGTCAGAGACCAGCAGGGCTGAGTCGTCCGCAAACAGGAACAAGTTGCAGTCACAAGCTGACGACATGTCATTTGCATAAATTAGGAACAGTAGCGGTCCTAGTATGCTTCCTTGTGGAACACCACAGCTCACTGTGAGGGGGGGGGTAGGGTACCGTTTACCTCCACCATCTGTTCCCTCCCCTCAAGGTAGGATTGCATCCAGCTCAAGGACACATCGACACGCTGCCCGGGAGGAGCGGGAATCGAACCGGGAACCTCCGGATTACCAGACGACTCCTCTACCTCCCGAGCCACTGTCGCCCACGTTACATCGTAAATTATGTTGTCTTTATACATGCTGTAGGCCTATTGTTGTTGTTTTTTAATAGAACAATAAAAGGAACAAACCACATGGTAACAAACACACACACAAAGACACACACACACACACACACACACACACACACACACAAAGACACATCCATACACAAATACACACACAAACACACACACATACACATACACACACACACACACACACACACACACACACACACACACACACACACACACACACACACACACACACACACACAAGACACATCCATACACAAACACACACACAAACACACGCAAAGACACATCCATACACAAACACAAACACACACACACACACACAAAGACACATCCATACACAAACACAAACACACACACACACACACACAAAGACACACATACACACACTCACACAAAGACATGCATACACACACTCACTCACTCACACACTCACTCACACAAAGACACGCATACACACACTCACTCACACAAAGACACACTCTCACAGACACACACACACCATGTCTACACACTGCACACTGACAAGTGTTACAAAGTCATCAAGAGAGTCGGCGGTCTTATAGTATAATGGTCTCGGCACTCAGTAACATAAACACATTACATTAACACTGGTAAACATTACATTAACACTGATCTAGTATTAAAATAAATATATGTATTTTTTAAAAGGAACACCACATGTTAGTTAAGATGATAGAACCTGTATATGAACCACACAGTGGGACTGACTTCCTCACACAGTATTTTAAAGGTCATTAATTATAGATGCATGCAGGCTCCTCCCATTGGCTCAGAGGAATAGCTTTAGTCACCAGCACTTTGTGATAAAGTGGCTCTGGTTTCCAAACTCCACTTTATTAACCCATTCATAAATAAAATATTATATTTATATATATATATATTTTTTTACAATCTTCTCAGAATTCCTGGGTTCTGGCTGAACTATCTCATTTAATTCAAACAAAACAAATGTATGTCTACACTATACGCACTCAAGACTGTAGCACTCAAGTTCAATATTGTTTGACAAACAATCTTACTGACCAGAGTTGTGTCCTTCCTGCTGACTTGTTGTACAGAACTTGTTGTAAGTCGCTTTGGATGAAAGCGTTCAGCTGAATGACTGAATGTAACAGTAAAAGAAGGTCTAACATGCATGTAAATAAATACTTCCTATGGAGTCACACACTACAACTGTATCACGTGGCCCATAATAACGTAGATATATAGAAAACGTTCTCCTTTTTCATCCTCAGCAGTTCACCTAAGTTCACATAAGTTCACCTAATGTCACGGGAATCACGTCCGTGGGGGGGAACCACTGTTTGCTCACCCTGCCTTTGTTTGGTCCATAAAATAATCTGCATAATGAACATAAAAGGTTTGTAAAATCAACGTCTCTTTTGAGTTGCAAACCATCTTTTTTCTACTAATCTTAGAGGAACCATCTATAGCTGTGGTGGCAGATGTGTTTTATTTTATTTATTTCTTTAACCAATACATCAGTCCAAGGCGGAATGTTTCATTTCAACTTTGTGGGGGACATTTTAAGCGGGGGGGGGGGGGGGGGGGGGTCTGGGGGTCCTCCCTCAGGACATTCTTGGCGACAAACAAGGGGGGGGGGGGGGGGGGCAGTCCTTCATACCAGCGGCCATCAGGCTCCACAACAGTGGGCAGGGACTGCTGCCAGACATCCAACTAGGAACCTAAAAGTATACTATCTTATGCATACTGCACCTTATGTGAATACTGTATATTTCAGTTAGTTAGTTAGTTAGTTAGTTAGTTAGTTAGTTAGTTAGTTAGTTAGTTAATTATATTGATTTGTTATATTGTTTACACTGCTTGTTTTTACTACCTGTACGCAGGGGTGTAGCTCCAGATTCTGGGCCCCCTGAAAGAATGTATTTGTAGGCCCCCAGTGAATGCGAGCGCGCGTAAGCGCGCAAGCGGAATTTTTTTGTGCCATTTTTTTATTGATGAAAACGCATAATATGGTTTTTACCTATACATTCGGATCAGCAGTTCAGCACCTGCACTGTTGGTGGGTGAGCCTAGTAAAGGATGTCGCATTGCGTTCATCTTCAATTAATGGACCAATGCAATAGTCGACCAAAGCCCCCCCCTCTCTCTCTATATATCTCTCACACACACACACACACACACACACACACACACACACACACACACACACACACACACACACACACACACACACACACACACACACACACACACACACACACACACACACACACACACACACACACACACACACACACACACACACACACACACACACACACACACACACACACACACACACACACACACACACACACACACACACACACACACACACACACACACACACACACACACACACACACACACACACACACACACACACACACACACACACACACACACACACACACACACACACACACACACACACACACACACACACACACACACACACACACACACACACACACACACACACACACACACACACACACACACACACACACACACACACACACACACACACACACACACACACACACACACACACACACACACACACACACACACACACACACACACACACACACACACACACACACACACACACACACACACACACACACACACACACACACACACACACACACACACACACACACACACACACACACACACACACACACACACACACACACACACACACACACACACACACACACACACACACACACACACACACACACACACACACACACACACACACACACACACACACACACCAGAAACAAACATAGTATCAATGAGAGCATCAAGTGAGTGATGTCTAGTAAAAAAAGAATTTTTTTTTTTTTTTTTTTTTTTGGGGGGCCCCCCAGTGCTGGGCCCTTGGAATCATCCTAAGCTACCCCCCCCCCCCAGCTACGCCCCTGCCTCCCCCCCCCTCCCCCACGCTGCTATGATGCCTGAATTTCCCCCAAGGAGATCAATAAAGGAATATCTGATCTTATCTTAAACACTTAATTTTCTGCATTCTGGTGAACTTTTATGCACCGATTTGTGTCTTTTCCGCGTCAATTCATGGTGGAAATGTCTTTATTAAAGGAAAAGACAACATTCAGGTATACCCGAATATAATGGAATATAATGCAGTAAGGCTGTGTATCAGGCGTTCTGTACTGCTTTCAAATATTTATTCTATAGTTACAAGTAAGAAGGATGTTTTGACCCCCTCACACCTCTTTTGGGGTGGGGTTTGTCTTTCATTTGAGCTATATTTTGTGAGGGGGACAACTTGACCTCTTCTCAATATTGAGGGGGGACACGTCCCCCTGCATCCCACCCCTAAACCGACGCCTATATGCAGGGGTGTAGCTCCAGATTCTGGGCCCCATGAAAGAATGTATTTGTAGGCCCGCAGTGAATGCGAGCGCGCGAGCGGATTTTTTTTTGCCATTTTTTTATTGATGAAAACGCATAATATGGTTTTTACCTATACATTCTGATCAGCAATTCAGCACCTACACTGTTGGTGGGTGAGCCTAGTAAAAGATGTCACATTGCGTTCATCTTCAATGAATGGACCAATGCAATAGTCTACCAAAGCCCCCCCTCTCTCTCTATATATCTCACACACACACACACACACATACACACACACATACACACACACACACACACACACTTCAGAAACAAACATAGTATCAATGAGAGCATCAATAATACACCTGAGTGATGTCTAGTAAAAAAAAAAATGTTTTTTTTTTTTTTTGGCCCCCCCCCCCCCCAGTGCTGGGCCCTTGGAATCATCCTAAACTACCCCCCCCCAGCTACGCCCCTGCCTATATGCACCAGCTTTCATCCAGACCTTACAATAGTATGTTTGGTCCTTATATTTAGACAGTGTTGGAATCTTTCAATTGACTCAGACATCCATGTTCACTTTCACATGTTCACATATAAGTCTGTATGATAGCATGTAAATAATTCTGTATATACCGTATACATTCTTACTGTATATCCACATCTACATACCTGCACATAATTATTTTATCTTAGATACTATATCTATATCTGTACATATCCCTTACCTATTCTTACTTCGCTGCTGGCCAGTACGACTTAGTGTCTTTATACCTGTATCACTGTACATATTAATACTACAACTCTGTACATACATCTGATTAGCACTATTACTTACTTACTTACTTACTTACTTACTTACTTACTTACTTACTTACTTACTTACTTACTTACTTACTTACTTACTTACTTACTTACTTACTTACTTACTTACTTACTCACTTACTTACTTACTTACTTACTTACTTACTTACTTACTTACTTACTTACTTACTTACTTACTTACTTACTTACTTACTTACTTACTTACTTACTTACTTACTTACTTACTTACTTACTTACTTACTTACTTACTTACTTACTTACTTACTTCTTATCCTCTTCATCCCGGTGGTTGGGGCATAAGGCCGCCATCACACACTGCCACTGAACCCTGTCTCGTGCTTTGGCCTGCAGCGCTTCCTCCCAGGAAAGACCCATCTCCTTCAGCTCCATCATCACGGTCCTTCGCCAGGTGCTCTTTGGTCTACCCCTCTTTCTCTTCCCAACTGGGGGGGGGGGAGGGGACTATTACTAGTACTAATTTATTTATTTTATACCCAGTTTAATAGGCATTTTAAAGAATGAGATGGGAGAATGTCGATGCTTCACTGCATAATGTGGTGTTATATTTAATATTTATTAACTGGACCTTCTCTCTCCCCAGCGACCTCCTGCAAAGCCTCACCTTCCCTCCTCTTTCTACCTGTTTACCCTCCAATCTCCCCCCAAAATCCCATTCAATCTATAGTTTGCTGCAGCTCGGTGTGTCCCCTTTGCCCCACTTTGCCTTTTATGTCTCTGTCTGTGTTTTGTGTATTTTTGTATGTTTGTTTTTGTTTTTGCTGCCATGTTGGCCAGGAGGTCTTGCTCGAAAAAGAGATCATTGATCTCAAGTGACTACCTGGTAAAATAAAGGTAAAATAAATTAATCACCTGTGCATTGCTGTTACACTTTATTGTTACATTTGCACTCTGGTTGGATGCCAACCGTATTTTTGTTGTACTGTACTTGTGCTGTATAATGACAATAAATATGAATCTAATCTAATCTAATCTAATCTAATCTAATCTAATCTAAAACTTTTGAACTCGTTGGTGAGATCAGTGCCAGTGAAGAGAGGTTTACAAGGACATCTCTATATTTAATCATCTTTACGTTATAGAGCAGCAAATACACTGAGTTATATAACTCAATATATATATATATATATATATTTTTTTTAAAGATTCTGTAAGTGTTTAAAAAAAATTAACAAGTGTTTAATAGCTCTATTAATTAATACACTGTAGAGTGTCTGGTCATTGGTCTGCAGTCCCTCCGCTCTGCAGTAAACAGAAAATACATTTTCTGGGATCCTGTTCCCATTTGATCCTATAACCATTGAAATCTTACCAAACCAAATTTGCTTACATGCACTGGCAGATTGTTTTACTTGTTTCAAGCAGATTATTTGTTTAAAACTAGTTTTTATTTCTTATTTTTGCAGTGTGTGGAGTTAATTCTCTCTCCTGATTGCATAAAGTGGGAACGGGAGTCGGGACCCGTGTTACTGACCAAACACTCCATAATATCAGTGATGGCTGTGGGAATGTAGAGCTATATTTAACACTTATCCAAGAAAAACACCACTT
>NC_140167.1:2282960-2338945 GCF_963971535.1 Notolepis coatsorum | reverse complement strand
CACCATCTGTTCCCTCCCCTCAAGGTAGGATTGCATCCAGCTCAAGGACACATCGACACGCTGCCCGGGAGGAGCGGGAATCGAACCGGGAACCTCCGGATTACCAGACGACTCCTCTACCTCCCGAGCCACTGTCGCCCACGTTACATCGTAAATTATGTTGTCTTTATACATGCTGTAGGCCTATTGTTGTTGTTTTTTAATAGAACAATAAAAGGAACAAACCACATGGTAACAAACACACACACAAAGACACACACACACACACACACACACACACACACACACAAAGACACATCCATACACAAATACACACACAAACACACACACATACACATACACACACACACACACACACACACACACACACACACACACACACACACACACACACACACACACACACACACACAAAGACACATCCATACACAAACACACACACAAACACACGCAAAGACACATCCATACACAAACACAAACACACACACACACACACAAAGACACATCCATACACAAACACAAACACACACACACACACACACAAAGACACACATACACACACTCACACAAAGACATGCATACACACACTCACTCACTCACACACTCACTCACACAAAGACACGCATACACACACTCACTCACACAAAGACACACTCTCACAGACACACACACACCATGTCTACACACTGCACACTGACAAGTGTTACAAAGTCATCAAGAGAGTCGGCGGTCTTATAGTATAATGGTCTCGGCACTCAGTAACATAAACACATTACATTAACACTGGTAAACATTACATTAACACTGATCTAGTATTAAAATAAATATATGTATTTTTTAAAAGGAACACCACATGTTAGTTAAGATGATAGAACCTGTATATGAACCACACAGTGGGACTGACTTCCTCACACAGTATTTTAAAGGTCATTAATTATAGATGCATGCAGGCTCCTCCCATTGGCTCAGAGGAATAGCTTTAGTCACCAGCACTTTGTGATAAAGTGGCTCTGGTTTCCAAACTCCACTTTATTAACCCATTCATAAATAAAATATTATATTTATATATATATATATTTTTTTACAATCTTCTCAGAATTCCTGGGTTCTGGCTGAACTATCTCATTTAATTCAAACAAAACAAATGTATGTCTACACTATACGCACTCAAGACTGTAGCACTCAAGTTCAATATTGTTTGACAAACAATCTTACTGACCAGAGTTGTGTCCTTCCTGCTGACTTGTTGTACAGAACTTGTTGTAAGTCGCTTTGGATGAAAGCGTTCAGCTGAATGACTGAATGTAACAGTAAAAGAAGGTCTAACATGCATGTAAATAAATACTTCCTATGGAGTCACACACTACAACTGTATCACGTGGCCCATAATAACGTAGATATATAGAAAACGTTCTCCTTTTTCATCCTCAGCAGTTCACCTAAGTTCACATAAGTTCACCTAATGTCACGGGAATCACGTCCGTGGGGGGGAACCACTGTTTGCTCACCCTGCCTTTGTTTGGTCCATAAAATAATCTGCATAATGAACATAAAAGGTTTGTAAAATCAACGTCTCTTTTGAGTTGCAAACCATCTTTTTTCTACTAATCTTAGAGGAACCATCTATAGCTGTGGTGGCAGATGTGTTTTATTTTATTTATTTCTTTAACCAATACACTCAGTCCAAGGCGGAATGTTTCATTTCAACTTTGTGGGGGGACATTTTAAGCGGGGGGGGGGGGGGGGGGGTCTGGGGGTCCTCCCTCAGTGACATTCTTGGCGACAAAACAAGGGGGGGGGGGGGGGGGGGGGCAGTCCTTCATACCAGCGGCCATCAGGCTCCACAACAGTGGGCAGGGACTGCTGCCAGACATCCAACTAGGAACCTAAAAGTATACTATCTTATGCATACTGCACCTTATGTGAATACTGTATATTTCAGTTAGTTAGTTAGTTAGTTAGTTAGTTAGTTAGTTAGTTAGTTAGTTAGTTAATTATATTGATTTTGTTATATTGTTTACACTGCTTGTTTTTTACTACCTGTACGCAGGGGTGTAGCTCCAGATTCTGGGCCCCCTGAAAGAATGTATTTGTAGGCCCCCAGTGAATGCGAGCGCGCGTAAGCGCGCAAGCGGAATTTTTTTTGTGCCATTTTTTTATTGATGAAAACGCATAATATGGTTTTTACCTATACATTCGGATCAGCAGTTCAGCACCTGCACTGTTGGTGGGTGAGCCTAGTAAAGGATGTCGCATTGCGTTCATCTTCAATTAATGGACCAATGCAATAGTCGACCAAAGCCCCCCCCCTCTCTCTCTATATATCTCTCACACACACACACACACACACACACACACACACACACACACACACACACACACACACACACACACACACACACACACACACACACACACACACACACACACACACACACACACCACACACACACACACACACACACACACACACACACACACACACACACACACACACACACACACACACACACACACACACACACACACACACCACACACACACACTTCAGAAACAAACATAGTATCAATGAGAGCATCAATAATACACCTGAGTGATGTCTAGTAAAAAAAAAAAATGTTTTTTTTTTTTTTTTGGCCCCCCCCCCCCCCCCAGTGCTGGGCCCTTGGAATCATCCTAAACTACCCCCCCCCCAGCTACGCCCCCTGCCTATATGCACCAGCTTTCATCCAGACCTTACAATAGTATGTTTGGTCCTTATATTTAGAGACAGGTGTTGGAATCTTTCAATTGACTCAGACATCCATGTTCACTTTCACATGTTCACATATAAGTCTGTATGATAGCATGTAAATAATTCCTGTATATACCGTATACATTCTTACTGTATATCCACATCTACATACCTGCACATAATTATTTTTATCTTAGATACTATATCTATATCTGTACATATCCCTTACCTATTCTTACTTCTCGCTGCTGGCCAGTAACGACTTAGTGTCTTTATACCTGTATCACTGTACATATTAATACTACAACTCTGTACATACATCTGATTAGCACTATTACTTACTTACTTACTTACTTACTTACTTACTTACTTACTTATACTTACTTACTTACTTACTTACTTACTTACTTACTTACTTACTTACTTACTTACTTACTTACTTACTCACTTACTTACTTACTTACTTACTTACTTACTTACTTACTTACTTACTTACTTACTTACTTACTTACTTACTTACTTACTTTACTTACTTACTTACTTACTTACTTACTTACTTACTTACTTACTTACTTAGCTTACTTACTTACTTACTTACTTACTTTCTTATCCTCTTCATCCCGGTGGTTGGGGCATAAGGCCGCCATCACACACTGCCACTGAACCCTGTCTCGTGCTTTGGCCTGCAGCGCTTCCTCCCAGGAAAGACCCATCTCCTTCAGCTCCATCATCACGGTCCTTCGCCAGGTGCTCTTTGGTCTACCCCCTCTTTCTCTCTTCCCAACTGGGGGGGGGGAGGGGACTATTACTAGTACTAATTTATTTATTTTATACCCAGTTTAATAGGCATTTTAAAGAATGAGATGGGAGAATGTCGATGCTTCACTGCATAATGTGGTGTTATATTTAATATTTATTAACTGGACCTTCTCTCTCCCCAGCGACCTCCTGCAAAGCCTCACCTTCCCTCCTCTTTCTACCTGTTTACCCTCCAATCTCCCCCCAAAATCCCATTCAATCTATAGTTTGCTGCAGCTCGGTGTGTCCCCCTTTGCCCCACTTTGCCCTTTTATGTCTCTGTCTGTGTTTTGTGTATTTTTGTATGTTTGTTTTTGTTTTTTGCTGCCATGTTGGCCAGGAGGTCTTGCTCGAAAAAGAGATCATTGATCTCAAGTGACTACCTGGTAAAATAAAGGTAAAATAAATTAATCACCTGTGCATTGCTGTTACACTTTATTGTTACATTTGCACTCTGGTTGGAGATGCCAACCGTATTTTTGTTGTACTGTACTTGTGCTGTATAATGACAAATAAATATGAATCTAATCTAATCTAATCTAATCTAATCTAATCTAATCTAAAACTTTTGAACTCGTTGGTGAGATCAGTGCCAGTGAAGAGAGGTTTACAAGGACATCTCTATATTTAATCATCTTTACGTTATAGAGCAGCAAATACACTGAGTTATATAACTCAATATATATATATATATATATATTTTTTTTAAAGATTCTGTAAGTGTTTAAAAAAAATTAACAAGTGTTTAATAGCTCTATTAATTAATACACTGTAGAGTGTCTGGTCATTGGTCTGCAGTCCCTCCGCTCTGCAGTAAACAGAAAATACATTTTCTGGGATCCTGTTCCCATTTGATCCTATAACCATTGAAATCTTACCAACCAAATTTGCTTACATGCACTGGCAGATTGTTTTACTTGTTTCAAGCAGATTATTTGTTTAAAAACTAGTTTTTATTTCTTATTTTTGCAGTGTGGGAGTTAATTCTCTCTCCTGATTGCATAAAGTGGGAACGGGAGTCGGGACCCGTGTTACTGACAAACACTCCATAATATCAGTGATGGCTGTGGGAATGTAGAGCTATATTTAACACTTATCCAAGAAAAACACCACTTACAGCACCTTTAATATGTGATTTACTGCCATCATTGCCGGGGAAACCCTTTGTTCAGAATGATAATTTCACTCTTGTTTCTCTCTCCATATGTCACAAAAAGGAAAACTTTACAAACGCGAACTAACAATATCTCGCGCGTAATGAATACGGCAAACACCGCGTAACGTAAGGCTGACTTTAAGTGATCGCATGTTAATGTGTCCGCGCCGCGGGTTCAGCAGCTGCTGTTTGCTCAGAGCGCGGCCCCCCCCGTGGTTTACAGCGGAGAGGGAGGGGTCTGTCTGCGGCCCCTCCCTCCGCGACATGCTAATGGTGCTTACAGTGAGGAGGGGTCCGAGGCCGGGGCAGGTGCGTGAGGCCGGGGCAGGTGCGTGAGGCCGGGGCAGGTGCATGCGTGAGGCCGGGGCAGGTGCGTGCGTGAGGCCGGGGGCAGGTGCGTGACTGAGGCCGGGGCAGGTGCGTGCAGCTGGGGCCACATCGCACCGCACTGTAAAGCCATGGCGTCGAAGTGTTGGTTGGTGGAACAGCCATTGGAACGTGACTCCAGTCCAGTGCGATCAAATCCGTGTGCGTAAAAGCTACCCAAATAACAACAACAACCCCTATTATTAGGGAACCCTAATAAATGATCCGCATTTTATGTCACTATAGGCACTCAAGACTGTAGCACTCAAGTTCAACACTGTTTGACGAACAATCTTACTGAGCTGCCAGAGTTATACAGAACTTGTTGTAAATCGCTTTTGGATGAAAACGTTCAGCTAAATGATGACTGAATGTATAACAGTAAAAGAAGGTCAACATGCATTATACATAATACTTATGGAGTCACACTACAACTGTATTACGTGGCCCATAATAACGTAGATAGTATATATATATGTGAGCCATAAAAAACGTTTCTCCTTTCCGCATCCTCATAGCAGTTCACATCAGCAGTTATTATGAAGCCTATATCATAAATGGTCCGAATTTTCAGAAGATTCATATGATCGATAAAAAAACAAAACGGTCATCCGGATTGAAATAGATTAATTCGGGGGGGGGGGTGTATATAGTCTGAAATGGTGTGGTCTTTTAATTAAAACGAGACGGAGGTTTTTAATGAACGTGGCAAAAAAAAAAAAAATCTCCATTCCGTTCGGGGAGGAGGTCGGATGGATGGATGGATGGAAACCACCAAGAGTTTTAACAACAAGAGTAAATATTTGGCCGTGGAGTGGAGAGCTCTCGGGGGCTCTGAGGGTCCTCTCTCTCTCTCTCTCTTCTCTCTCTCTCTCTCTCTCTCTCTCTCTCTCTCCCTCTCTCTCTCTCTCTCTCTCTCTCTGGGTGGGTGTTAAATAGATTAAGGGGGCTTCCCGGGTCATTGTGGACACAAAATGCCCGCTCTCTGGACATGACTTGTTCTTTGCCTCCTCCTTGTGTCGCTCTCCAGCCGAGGGCCCTGAGCAAACTACACCCACAGCACCCACTCAGAGACAACCTGCTGCCAGCCTACTGTAATCCTGTAGTGTGTGTTGACTGGTATAATACATCATGTGTACACAAGTTACACATCCTGCACTCGAGCCCTAAGTTAACCCTTCACTGAAGAGGAGGCGTGCTTTCAAGTGCTGTTTTGTTTGTCACATATAATGTACATTACAGTGAAATGCTTGGTTCTGTATATATGAGTCCCCTGGGACTGCATGTGCTTCTACAGTCAAAAGTTAAACGAATAAAGGCCAAACAGTAAACACATACAAAATATAGGCTACAATACTAAAGTACTAGCCTATATAGTGTTTTGGCCTTTATTCGTTTTACTTTGTATACAACAAGTACTATATAACTCAAGTATAACCTTTGAAGTGACGTACAAACAATGCAAACAATAAAGTACAAGTGAAGAGAGATGTGTTCTGCTCGTTTTGGGCACGTTTCTATTTTAAGATTGCACTTTTTTATTTTTTATTTGGCGCAATATCTTGGTGGTGGTAAAGATATATAGGGGGGGTGGTGAGAGGAGAGCCATGAATATCGGCAACAATAAGGCCTTTTTATTTCACACATATGGACTAATCATATAGGTCAGTGACTTTCTTGTGAACGGTTGAAAACTAAAAGGAATTTAATACGTTTCAAATCGCGTGTAAGTAATATCGCTGCGCCGCTCCACAGTGGCGCTGGACGCGCAGCAGTAGATAGCGGGCCTGGTCCCGGCCTGGTCCCATTATTCAGCCCCATTCAGAACCATGACAACACGGAACAAGCAGGGGTTTATCCCCCGAGTTAAAGGACATTGTGTCGGGGCGTCAATCAGGCATTATTGCGGGACTGAACAAATGCAAAATCTTGACTGGAACAAATGCTTCCAACGGGTCTCGGACGTGGGGCTACATTTTCCCCTTTGTTCCCTCCTCTGGTTGGCATGTATTTGTGTGTCCCCCCCCCTCGTCCGACCACCCAGGAGGAGGGCTGGGAGGCACGATCCACTCTCTCCCCCTCTCTCTCTCTCTCTCTCTCTCTCTCTCTCTCTCTCTCTCTCTCTCTCTCTCTCTCTCTCTCTCTCTCTCTCTCTCTCTCTCTCTCTCTCTCTCTCTCTCTCTCTCTCTCTCTCTCTCTCTCTCTCTCTCTCTCTCTCTCTCTCTCTCTCTCTCTCTCTCTCTCTCTCTCTCCCTCTCTCTCCCTCTCTCTCCTCTCTCTCCCCTCTCTCCCTCTCTCCTCCCTCTCTCTCCCTCTCTCCCCCCTCTCTCCCCTCTCTCCTCTCCCTCTCTCTCTCTCTCTCTCTCTCTCTCTCTCTCTCTCTCTCTCTCTCTCTCTCTCTCTCTCTCTCTCTCTCTCTCTCTCTCTCTCTCTCCCTCTCTCCCTCCCTCTCTCCTCTCTCTCTCTCTCTCTCTCTCTCCCCTCTCCCTCTCCTCTCTCCCGCTCTCCTCCCTCTCTCCTCTCTCTCTCTCTCCCCTCTCCCTCTCCTCTCTCCCTCTCTCCTCTCTCCTCCTCTCTCCCTCTCTCCTCTCCCCTCTCCCTCTCCTCTCCTCTCCTCTCTCCCTCTCTCCTCTCCCTCTCCCTCTCTCTCTCCCTCCTCTCCTCTCCCTCTCCCTCTCTCTCTCCCTCTCTCCTCTCCCTCCCAACACACATTCTCTGACCGCAGCCTCGGTCCTACACCCCTCACCGAAGTGGATGAGGACCAAAATATTTAGAAACTATATTTATACCAAATATCCTCCCACTAAGTATAGATAGACACGCCGTGCTTGTCTATTGTCTATGTCCTTTTATGCGTTTTTGGAACAGCCACCACACCTGCCTCTTATAACAGTCCTTGTTTATGTGATTATTATGACCAAATAAAAACCTGTGCACGTCTAATGATTAATAGTGATTGGCCTTGTTGGAGTATATATGATTGTTTAGTCAACTTGAAATCGTAATACTATTTTACAGAACGGTTATACAAACCACCAGGCAAATCAAGATATCTCACATTCTATATATTCTAAAAACCATAAAGGCCCAACAACACACATACCTCACATCCTAATGGGCCTATAATAAATGCATTAGTTAAACCAACTCCGCGACGAGAGACTGCACGCTAATTGCTCACTTTGTGTGCAAATATTGGGACACGTCGCTCTTTGGGGGCCTGGCACGCAGGAGCGATGGGCCGGGCTCCTCCGTTGTGTCGCCGCTCGCCACCCAAGACGTGATTCAGGAGCAGCAACAATCACCATTATCTCCCTCGGTCTCTCCCCGTTCTGACGACGCTACACGGGACGCGAATATGTAATGATGACGAGTGTTTCCTTCAGGGCCATTGTGTCGGAGCAGGAGCCCTGGCGTATTATTCGCGCGTCTACACACCTTAGCCATCATTGGATAACAGCACTCGAGCTATTCATGTACTTAGTTAGCACCCCCCCCCCCCCCCGACCCCCCCCCCGGAGAAGGGAAGCCGCTTTATAAGCCCTGTGTGTCGCTGTGTCTGCGGCTGAAGTGCTGTTGATATAAACACTGGTCCTGTTCTGTTCCTCCATAGCTGCTGTTGTGACAGCGCGCTGCACTTTCCCCCCGAGAGGAGCGGAGACCAGAGGAGAGGACCGGGTTCAGCCTTTTTGTGGATATATAGGGGTTTGTTGTTGTTATTATTTGGATATAGGGGTTTGTTGTTGTGTTGTTTGGATAGCTTTTACGCACGGGTTCCGTCGCACTGGACCGGACCGGGACCGTCCGTTCCAATGGCTGTTCTTGTTCCACCTGCAACCAAGCTGAGTTTCTCCGTCCGGAGCATCCTGGACCTCCCGGAGCACGAAGCCGCGGAGCCCTACTCCTCCTCCTGGGTGGACTACGATGGTGACCGCAGCCCGTGTCTGACATCATGTAAGTGACATTATTATATATAGCTTTCATTTGAATAGTATAGAAACCCCCAAACCATCACCATCGCCATCACCACCCAGCCTTGTGTATTCCAGTCGCCCCGCCGCACCTGTAGTTGGTCAACCGACTCTCATCCATCTTTTCTCCCTGTTCATGTCCACAGCGTCAGACGAGGGCAGCAGCCGCCTGGAGGCCTCCCCCGCCCCGGACCGCAGCAGCACCAAGCCGGACTCCTCATCACCCTCCTCCTCCTCTTCCTCCTCGGAGTGCGACGAGGAGGAGAGGAGGCAGAAGGAGACGGGAGAAGCAGCAGAAGCAGAAGAAGCGGCGCGTCTTGTTCTCCAAGGCGCAGACCTTCGAGCTGGAGCGTCGCTTCCGGCGGCAGCGCTACCTGTCGGCCCCGGAGCGCGAGCAGCTGGCGCGCCTCCTCTCTCTGTCCGCCACGCAGGTGAAGATCTGGTTCCAGAACCACCGCTACAAGATGAAGCGCGGCCGCGCGGCCGGGGAGGGGGCGCTGGGCCTGGGGGGCCTGGGGGCCTGGGGGGCCTGGGGCTGGGGGGGCTGCTGCAGGCACACGAGCCGCTCCTCCCGCCGCCGCCTGCCATCATCATCCTCACCATCACCTCCTCCAGCAGCCGCCGCTGCTTGCGTCGCGTCGTGGTGCCCATCTTGGTGCGCGACGGAAGCCGTTTCCTCACCAGACCGGCTGCTTGATGGACACGGAGAAGGTGGGACCGTGCGTCAACGTGGCGCCGCCGGGCGCATCTCCATCTCCGGGGCCCTTCGGGTTGGCCTCCTCTCCGGGGCCCTTCGGGTTGGCCTCCTCTCCGGGGCCCTTCGGGTTGGCCTCCTCTCCGGGGCCCTTCGGCCTCGCCTACCACCACCAGACCTTCCAGCCCCGGCGCCCTTCGCCCTCCTGCCCCCCGGTACCAACAGCACTACCCCGGCGGCGCGGCCTCGTCCAGACACACGTTCGCCTGGAGAGACTTCCTGAACGAGTCGGTTCAGTTCAGCCCCTTTATTATTAATAAGTGATGTTTTCTATGACTATATGACTATGACGCGCGCGCGTGGGTTCATTTTTTTAGCATCACACACGAAAGGGTTTCCTCCTGAATGTTTTCTCTCTCTTTGCGATTTTCTCAGCAACTTAAATAATATTTCAGATTCGCGCAGAGAGAGAGAGAGCTATACGAATATTTTGCACATTTTTGTTTTGATATTTCTCTTTTTGTATTTTGTGATTATAATGTGATGCCATACGTTGGTGATATTTTGATACATATAGTAAGTAGGCCTGTCTGTGTTGCCTATATTCAAGATTGTGTTTATCCTCTATAAGATAATGTATTTTTATTTCTCGGTGTGTGTATATAGGCTTCGTTATTATTATGGCCTAAAAACTACCAGTATTTGTGTAAATAACCTGTTAGTAGGATGAGTGTTCATTTAGTCTATGAAGTATTATCCTGAATGTTTGAAGAAATAAAAATGTATTGGCTATAAGTAGCCGTTCACTGAAGGCCATAACTGTTGTATAAATGTTTTTTTTTACGAATAAATATTTTCTCTTAATTAATTTGTTATGTGACATTTTTCCGACGTACAATTTAAGGTTATATTTCACTCTATATTTCACTTTCAGCCACGAGGCCCAAACGGATTCGATTCAAAGGGTTTGGGCTTTTGGATGATCCAATTGCTCTGAAGACGTTTGGAAAAGATGTTCAATGGTTTATATAATTGGAAATATTATATGTTTCCACCGAAAATTATTTGAGCATTTAGGCCAACTTCGTTCCAATTGGATCCTTTCTTTTATTTAGTTTCCATGCTACCTACAGGCTTAGAGAATGCGCAACATATACACGAAGGCTTTTTATATGTTGAAAACTAACCAGGAACCCTGCAAAAGCTGAGTAAACAACATCACTGTAAATAGAAAGAATGTCTTTCGTTAAGCATAAGAATACCGTGTAAACATTGCAGCCCCACTCACTACAAGCTCTTTGTCATCCTGGCTGCATGGTTTTCACTTTTACCCATTAGATCGATGCCTATACTATTCCAACTTGTAAGGGGGGGGGGCATGCATAGCCCAATGTGAATGTTTATTATGAAATAGCATTGCCCCATCGTGTCTTGAAATTAATTATTCCTTTATTTATTTAGTATATTTTATGCTCATATGTGTAATGGGCCACAAAGACCGCTTCTAAACCCACGCACGACGCGGGTTACTTTGGGTTATAGGGATTGTTCGCAGACATCGTCTATACATTTGTGTCGAATAGCCTTATGCTTTATGCTACACAGTACACTTATATATAAACATTCTCCATATGGATGTGTGAGTTACATTTCCATTGGTCATAGGGATTGGAAAACGCACATATCCTAAACATCTGAACCCGCCATATAGGACTTTGTACACAGGTTCAGTGTATAACACTCAAGTTCGACGCAACCTGACGAACCAGATGCCACGACCCTGAGCTGTACCCCTGAGCTGTACCCCTGAGCTGTACCCCTGAGCTGTACCCCTGAGCTGTACCCCTGAGCTGTACCCCTGAGCTGTACCCCTGAGCTGTACCCCTGAGCTGTACCCCTCCTGATGACTTGTTGTTTGACGCGATTTGTAAGTCGCTTTGCATAAAAGCGTCATCTAAAACGTCCAAATGTAAATGTAAATTTACACATTTCACAGAGTTTTTACCCCCCCCCCCCCCCCCCCCAAGCAAAAAAGTTCAAACTGTGCCTATGGGTCGTTTTTCATTTATTTATTTATTAAATTGGGTCAAATAAGTGAAGCTCATTCGTCTCGTTAGAATGTATATATGATAAAAGATGCCAGAATGCACATATTACAAATATGATATACAAGAAGGCCAGAATGCATATTCCAAATGATAGAAGACAGCCAGAATGCATATATGTTCCAAATATAAGAAGGCCAGAATGCATATTCCAAATATGATCAAAGACAGCCAGAATGCATATTCCAAATATGATCAAAGACAGCCAGAATGCATATATTCCAAATATGATCAAAGACAGCCAGAATGCATATATTCCAAATATGATCAAAGACAGCCAGAATGCATATATTCCAAATATAATACAAGACAGCCAGAATGCATATATTCCAAATATGATAAAAGACAGCCATAATGCATATTCCAAATATGATAAAAGACAGCCAGAATGCATATATTCCAAATATGATAGAAGACAGCCAGAATGCATATATTCACAAATATAATACAAGACAGCCAGAATGCATATATTTCCAAATATAATACAAGACAGCCAGAATGCATATTTCAAATATAATACAAGACAGCCAAAATGCATATTATATATGAAATAAGACAGACAGCATTCCAAATATACAAGACAGCCAGAATGCATATATTCCAAATATGATACAAGACAGCCAGAATGCATATATTCCAAATATGATACAAGACAGCCAGAATGCATATATTCCAAATATGATAGAAGACAGCCAGAATGCATATATTCCAAATATGATAGAAGACAGCCAGAATGCATATATTCCAAATATAATAGAAGACAGCCAGAATGCATATTCCAAATATGATAGAAGACAGAATGCATATATTTCAAATATGATAAAAGACAGCCATAATGCATATTCCAAATATGATAGAAGACAGCCAGAATGCATATTCCAAATATGATACAAGCTGGTTTAGAAACTGTCTTTGTGACCCATTAGACGCATACTATAAAAAAAACTGTATTTTCAAGCATCGGGGCAACGCTATTGGATTTCATAATAAACATTCGCATTGATGCCCATTGCCTCCTTACAATTAGTATAGCCATCGATCTGAATGGGTACAAGTGAAAACAGGCCATCAGGAGGATGACACAGGGCTGTTCTAGTGGGTGCTATGCATTCTTCTCCCCGCCTACACACTGGCCGTCTTGTAGTTGTATCATATTTGGAATATGCATTGATCCCGAATACGCGTTCTTCTGACGACACGATGGGGATAAAGAGGGAGACTTGTTGCTGCCCCGCCCCCTCTGGTGTTGTTTGCTCGGCCTGTGACCCCCGCAGCGCAGCGGCCCTGTCACCTGGTCCTTTGTGCCCCCCTCCGGGCCACCTTGTACCACATATGGAGGGGCCTGCCCTCCCGGCCCCTCCCTCCCGGGCCACCTTGTACCACATATGGAGGGGCCTGCCCTCAGCTCGGTGGATCTCCCCTCAAACAGCCCCTTTGTCCGCGCGTCTCCCCGTGAATGGACCATTGTCCGCGGCCCCAAAAAGGGACCTAGACAAAATCTTTTAGTGTTTCAATTCGCGCGATGTTTAATCAGTGCCTGCGACAAATTTATGAGGTTTAACGGCACAATGGCGTGTTAGAGCACGGTGGGTTTTAAGGGTGACAAAGACAGGCTTTTAGAGGTTGCCATTGGTTTTTTAAGTTGGTTAGAAGAACTTGTCTGAATGGACGGGTTTGGTGTATTACCCATCCCATAATAGTGTTGCCCCTCGGCCTCTATCTGGACCCCGTTTAGAAAGTAAAACAGGTTTATAGCAGAACACCGCGGGACACGCTATTGTGCCGACGTTGACGAGTGTTTGCGAAAGGCGGTTGGCCTTTGAACGTTATTATCGTTAACGACCCTTAGCCGAGTTATTATCATCAGAATATATTTTCTGTTATTTTTCTATTTGTATATTATTGTAGTTTACATTGACTTGACTTTCTTTCTTTTTTTTACGCGTAGGCCATGAGTCAATCCTATATGAAATGTGCACATACAGGCTTTTTGTGATTATGATTTTACGACCAATGGAGTAAACCAGACGAAAGTCTTTCTCTGGTCTGCATCCCTAAGCTTAACAATTGTGTGTATTGAGCCGTACTGTATTGTACCCATTCTGCAATATGTTAATTAAATGTTCAATCAACCAATCAATCAAAACTATAGTCTCAAAATAGAAATTCTTCAAACATCAAATTATTCTTCCAGTATAGTATGTTTTCAGTATATAGTCTCCAACCAAATCAAAGAGAATACAAAACAAACACCAGTTGCATTATATGCCATATTTTTATGTCCCTCAAAAGAGCACAGAATAATAATAATATACCAGAAAATAGACCTATTTTAGGTCCAGAAAACATTCTCTGTGATAACATTTCAACCCTTCTCAAACATCTTTTTGCTCTCCTGCATAATTTTGTTTGTTTGTTTACATCTTAGCACGTTTAACTTTTGTGCATCAACAGGATTATTATACATGTATTTCAGTGTGTGGGGCTATGTTGCTGACTCCCCCTATAGTATGTTGAATCCACACCCAGGCTAGATATGTAAACTGGGGTTGGGTGTAGTGCCTCTCCGTGTCGCCACGCTTGACCTGAATACCAATATGTGTGCAGGGAGAGGAGAGGAGAGGAGAGGAGAGGAGAGGAGAGGAGAGGAGAGGAGAGGAGAGGAGAGGAGAGGAGAGGGGAGGAGAGGAGAGGAGAGGAGAGGAGAGGAGAGGAGAGGAGAGGAGAGGAGGGGAGAGGAGAGGAGAGGAGAGGAGAGGAGAGGAGAGGAGAGGAGAGGAGAGGAGAGGAGAGGAGAGGAGAGGAGAGGAGAGGAGAGGAGAGGAGAGGAGAGGAGAGGAGAGGAGGAGGGGAGGAGAGGAGAGGAGAGGAGAGGAGAGGAGAGGAGGGAGAGGAGAGGGAGAGGAGAGGAGAGGAGAGGAGAGGAGGGGAGAGGAGAGGAGAGGAGAGGAGAGGAGAGGAGAGGAGAGGAGAGGAGAGGAGAGGAGGGGAGAGGAGAGGAGAGGAGAGGAGAGGAGAGGAGAGGAGAGGAGAGGAGAGGAGAGGAGAGGAGAGGAGAGGAGAGGAGGGGAGAGGGCAGCGTGTGCTTCGTCTCCGAGCTAGAATCCACCAGCGGTGCAGGACACAACGCCAAGTCTGCAGCCAACAGTGATATGGATCATTAGATTACATTACATTACATTAGATTCAATTTGATTAGATTCAAATGTATTGACTTAAGGAACAGAGCGAGGGCCAATCTCAAGACCAGGGGCCACGTGCTTTTTCTGTTGCAGCCCCCAGGCTGTGGAACAGTGTCCCCCCCTATGCCTCAGTCCATCTTGCCCCCTCGATGGAGTCCTTTAAATCCCAGCTCAAAACGTAGCTTTATTTATAATAATAATAATAATAATAATAATAATAATAATAATAATAATAATAATAATAAATCAAATCAAATCAAATCAAATTTATTTATAGGGCCCGACAACACACGTTAATGTCCCCATGGGCCGTACAGGTCTTCTTTAAACAAGTCAAGAAGAAAACAAAAAATAATAATATCTTAGATTTATATAGCACCTTTCAGGAGACCCAAGGCGCTTAACAGGAGGGGGCAGCTATGGGAAGGGGATCAGGGAAGAACGTAACAACAAAGTAAAAAGGAAAGAACAGAAAAAAGAAAGAGGGAAATCAGGCAGAGTCATTTACAAATGTGGTGAAGAGGTGGGTTTTGAGTTGGGATCTGAAGGAGTGCAGGGATGTAGCACTACGGAGGTTTGGAGGGAGGGAGTTCCAGAGGGTGGGCCGCGCCCTCACCTCTGGCTAAGCGGTGTGAGGCGGTGTGGGGCCTAGGTCAAATACCGCCCACGCTCCTGCGGAAAGACAAAGTCCCTCTGTGGAGAGGGGAGCCCTGAGGAGGGAAAACCCTTCTCTCCTCCTCAAGGGGAGACTGATCCAACCAAAGATGTCTGTAAACAAGCGTTGACAGCATCCTAGCCCTCCCTGCGGTTATAGCTTGCGGCTAGGTCAAAAGCTAATAACCTCAAAACCTTGGCTTGTGTCATGTAAATAAAACATGCTATATAAATAGATCTGATTGATTGATTGATTGATTGATCATACAGCACAAGTACAGTACAACGAAAATAAGTTTGGCATCCAACCTGAGTGCAAATGTAACAGTAAAGTGCAATAGTGATATACAATGTACAGGTGATTAAACTGGGTATAGAATATATAAATGAGTACTACTGAGTATAGTGCTAATCAGATGTATGTACAGAGTTGTAGTATTAATATGTACAGTGATACAGGTATAAAGACACTATGGTAGTAAGTCATACTGGCCAGCAGCGTAAGAGTAGGTACAGATATAGATATAGTATCTACAGATATGTAAAAAGGATTGTACAGAGAGATGTGTATATATATATATATACGGTAAGAATAAATATATATATATATATACGGCAGTGGCGGCCTCTGACCAAATTTTTTTGTGAAGCACAAATTATTATATTATATTATATATTAAATTATATTTTTAAAACATCCCCCACTGTGTGTCAGTGGTCAGTGGACACAGATGAAAACATATTAACATTAGGTGACGGCGCACCTGACCAGACACAGATGCAAAAAATTACATATTCGGTGACAGCACACCTAACCAGACACAGATCAAAACATATTAGGTGACAGCGCACCTGACCAGATCAAAACATATTAGGTGACAGCGCACCTGACCAGATCAAAACATATTAGGTGACAGCTCACCTGACCAGATGAAAACATATTAGGTGACAGCGCACCTGACCAGATCAAAACATATTAGGTGACAGCGCACCTGACCAGATCAAAACATATTAGGTGACAGCGCACCTGACCAGATCAAAACATATTAGGTGACAGCGCACCTGACCAGATCAAAACATATTAGGTGACAGCGCACCTGACCAGATGAAATCATATTAGGTGACAGCGCACCTGACCAGATCAAAACATATTAGGTGACAGCGCACCTGACCAGATCAAAACATATTAGGTGACAGCGCACCTGACCAGATCAAAACATATTAGGTGACAGCGCACCTGACCAGATCAAAACATATTAGGTGACAGCGCACCTGACCAGATCAAAACATATTAGGTGACAGCGCACATGACCAGATCAAAACATATTAGGTGAAGGTGACAAGGAAGCCACAGACTCATACCCCCCCGACACTCAACTAACCGCCTCGGACAGTCCTTCATACCAGCGGCCATCAGGCTCCACAACAGTGGGCAGGGACTGCTGCCAGACATCAACCTAGAACTAATAGGAACCCAAGTAGGACAATAACACTACCTTATGCATACTGCACCTTATGTGGATACTGTGATACTGTGAATAGTGTATATTTCAGTTAGTTAGATAGTAAATTATAACACTACCTTATGCATACTGCACCTTATGTGACACTGTGAATACTGTGAATATATATTTCAGTTAGGTAGATAGTAAATTATATTGACCTATTTGTTTACACTGCTTGTGTTGTTTTCACTACCTGTACCCCCCCCCCCCCTTCCCCCATGCTGCTATGATACCTGAATTTCCCCAAGGGGATCAATAAAGGATTATCTTATCTTATCTTAAAAGGAAAGATGAAATTACCTACCTGGGTTCCATCCTAGAGGCAAATCTTACCTGTGACAAAATGGGATCCAATGTAATAAAACTAAGTCAACCAATGAACTAGATTCTTGTACCGGATCTCCTCTCTGGTAAACAAGAATACCTTGAAGTCTCTAACAGGAGCACTCATTCAAGGGTACTACGACTATGCTTGCACCTCATGGTACCAAAGCACCTCAAAGGCACTAAAAGTTTACAAACGTCACAAAACAAACTGGTCAGACTACTGCTTGACCTGACTCCTAGAACCCACCTCACCCCTGCCCACTTTGACAACCTAGGATGGCTTAGAGTAGACGACAGAGTACAGCAACTTGCAATGGGCCTGGTCTACAAGATACACTACACCACTAAGATACCCATGTGCATGTCGAAATACTTCCCAAAGGTTAGTGAATACCACGACCACAACACCAGAGGGAGTTCCACAAATCATGTTCAACCCAGATAAAATCATTTAAAAAGTTTAAATTTCTTTTTTTTATTATAATTTTTTTTTAATAAAAGAAAAATCATCATAACTTAGAAATGAGATTGCATAGGTCTATAAATCGATATCGCGATTTTGTTTCGATTAATTGCCTGTGTACAGTAAGTTAGCTTGATGATCATCATTGTGATGTAATATAAGCTAAGCTAAAGGTAGCTAACAAATTGGCTAGCTACTGTTAGCATACAAGCTTTTACAAACACTGTACTTACTTTTTCATCCACAACTTTTTTTCTGATCCAGATGCATAAGTCCTCTCCATGTTGCTGATTTATACTTCGGTCCTTTGGTGCAAAGTTTCATTTAGCCTACAGTGCTACTGCCTACACAGTAATGTTACTGACTGGGCTCTCCAAGCCCTCTCAAAGCAGGACATAGGAAATAGGAAACGGTGTTCTCTGATTGGTGTAAAAAGAAGTGTCAGAACTGTCAATCATTCAAGCCCCATTCATATGAGTGAGGTTTAGCCTCACTACCCGCCTTTTTTAAACTCAAATACCCTATTTTGATTGGATAATTATATTCTTAAGCCCAACCTGTGCACCTATTTTAGCACTGAGTGATTGACATCTGGCCATTACTGCAGTTATGGGATCAGGCCAGATCAGAGAGCTCAGAGCTGTCACTTGGACATTTTTGAAGACAAAAAAACATATTCACTGGCATTGTTTTTTTCACAGAGGAAAACATTTCTAATAAAAATAAAAATAAATCTAATAATAATATATATATTAGGGATGCTCGATATTGGCTTTTTTACCGATACCGATATTCCGATATTGTCCAACTCTTAATTTCCGATACCGATATCAACCGATATCAACCGATACCGATATATGCAGGGTTTCCCCGTCCAAAAAACTGAATAATTTCAGGTAACTAATCATTTCACTGGATATATATATAACAAATATTGTTATTGTTTTAAATTTTTTTTAAACCGATACCGATATTTTCCGATATCACATTTTACTGCCGATATCGGCCGATAATATCGGTCGGCCGATAATATCGGACATCCCTAATATATATATATATATATATATATATATATATATATATATATATATATATATATATATATATATATATATTAATAATTGTAACTGAGGGGTACAATTCCCTGACTGTATTGATAAGTATGGTATCATTAAACCACTACCGCTTTATGTACTTTAATTACTGGCCATACAGTACACGATATATGAATATGATGAACACTTCCCACAATGAAATCGGTTCCAGTCAAAGGTATTAATCAAGTATTTAATGGAGCAAAAGGTACATAGGATACTTTACATTATTCTTTGAATGCACTTGTAAGGCAAAGGAGTATGCGTAGGCAAATCAATAACGAATGTCCATTCTCTGGTTACGCAGGAGGTAATTATACAACCTGAATCTTAGGGAATTATATCTATGGTACACTAGTAATAGCGGGAGATACTGGAAGGGGTTCCCACTGGTTGTAAGCCAGCAAGGGGGTAGAAGATCTGTCGGTAGTAGGATGTCTGGTCAACGATGACTAAAGAGACTTCAGGTACAGAAGCCGGTGCAGTAGTCTCTTGATCCACAGACGAATACAGCTTGGTTCTCTGGTAGACTGTAGCTCTACAGTGAAGAAAGCTAGGCGGCCTCAGGCTCTCTGAGCGCCGACTCGACTTGACTCCTCTCGGGGTAAATCCAACACGTGCAGGCGTCGGCGATTATCCGCTCCATAAATCATAGGACCAAAGCAAATATATTCCAGCCGCAAAGGGCTATGTAGTCGTCGGGTAGATTAATCCAGTGTACATGTCCATACGATTCTCGCCTAGGTCTCCTCGGGTGAAAGCGCCATGCGGTCGGCCCAGCCTGGATAAGAACTCTAGCTAATACGAGAAAGCGTTGGAGATGCTGGTCACTATAGAATTCTAACCGCACGATACACTATACACAAATAGACTATTAAAGACTCAATAGAATAGGTCGCACTCGACGGTATAGCGCCAAACTCTGACAATTCAGTTATTAATTCGCACGCGGTCTCGATGCTCTATTCTGAGGCCAAACAGGCCATACTTCACCGCACGTTGTATCGTGGGTGAGGCTTCAACTTATCGGTAACATACTAAAAAGGACGAAGGGTACGGAGGTAAGGGGCTAAGGGGCTTCTACATTCACCTGCGCCGTATTTATACGCACGGTGAACAAATAGTGCCACTCTCATTTCTGTCGCCGTATCCCTGGGCAGGGCCGGGGCAAGTACAGACATGTCGTGTCGGTGACTTTGAACTTGGCTCCGGGGGCCGGTCCCTGGCGCCGGTGGACCGCTGTCCAATAGGAGAATGAACTCTTATGGGCTGGACTAAAGGGATATTCCGTGTATATGTACAAGGAATATACAAGGGATATCAAACGATATACAAATACTATGCAATATATATCAATAAATAAATATATATATTCGGTTTAATCTGATCCTTCGTAACAGCCGCCCCCTAATTAGTCCCACCTAATTAGCTAAGCAGAGACAGATTAACCGCACTGTCCACTACTCAATGTCTGCTGTGAGGGTCAGTCAGTTCACAAAGTCATGGGGTCATGGTCGTCATCGATAGTATCGGGGAGCCTTGGCAGTTCTATTAGCCTCGCCACGGGTCGGGTGTAGGTCCGCCCTTGGACGAGCACTTCAGCTGCTCGGACCTTTCCGTCGGCACCGGTGATCACTTTGCTTACGCGGCCAGCCGGCCACATAGCTCGGGTAGTGACTGGTCGATAATCATGACGACTGTTCCTTCTGTCAAATTGTCTCTCTCTTTTACCCATTTCTGGCGGGTCTGTAGAGACGGTAGGTAGTGGAGTAGGAAGCTGTTCCAAAACTTGTCAGCCAATACTTGACTGTACCTCCACATTCTTCGGCCGTTCGCTTCTTCAGGCCTGTACATTGTCTGGGGTAGCGCGGGGTCCAGCCGCCCCATCAAGAGTGTGTTGGGGGTGACTGGGTCGACATCTGCTACATCACTTGAGACGTAACCGAGGGGCTTTGAGTTCAATACTCCCTCGATCTCCGTGAGGACTGTCATTAGGACTTCTTCCGCCACGGTCTGGGCCCCAAGCACGGCGTACAGGGCTGTCTTTATTGAACGTACTTCTCGTTCCCAAGTTCCACCGAAGTGAGGTGCGTTCGGGGGATTAAACTGGAAGTCAATCTGGGATGGAGCGAGGTGGGTCTTAAGTTCTGGGCCCATAGCTTGGAAGCTCTCTCTCAGCTCTCTTTCTCCGCCTTTGAAGTTTGTCCCGTGATCAGACAACAATATAGACGGTTTGCCTTTCCGCGATGTGAATCTTCGGAAGGCCATAAGGAATGAGTCTGTGCTCATGGTTGGAAGGAGTTCTATATGTATCGCTCGGGTGGTCATGCATTTGAATACAATACCCCACCGCTTCTCGGTGCCTCTTCCTTTCTTTATATACAGCGGGCCGAAACAGTCCATACCGGTGGAGTGAAAGGGCTTGTCGCCGAGTCGGAGGCGACAGGGAGGTAGGTCAGCCATCCGGGGTATACTGGGCTGCGCTCGCCACTTACGACAGTCTAGACAGGTTCGCTGGAAGCGCCGCACTGCTTCTCTCCCTTGCAGTATCCAATAACGACGTCTGATCTCTGCGAAGACTCTCTCTGCCCCTGCGTGGTGCACATCCTCGTCGTATTTCTTTATGATCAGCTCTGTGACCTTGTGTCAGCTGTTCAAGACTATCGGGTACTTGACGTCATCCGGTAAGTCTGGGGCTCTCCGCAGACGACCACCCACTCTGATGAGACTATGGGCGTCGCTCTCGGGTGCTAGGTGGAGCAGTCTGCTGTCTGATGGGACGGGCTTTGCTCCCTGTAGACAGTCTAGCTCATCGGGGAACGAGTCTCTCTGGGCTCGTTGTAGTAGAAGAAGTTCTGCTTCTTCGTAGTCAGCTGCTGAAATGTCAGTAGTGGGCTGAACCTCTGGGTGGTGCCACAGAAATGTCTTTAGCTGCGCACTCTCTAGGGTGAGGCAATCGTCTATGTCGGGGTCTGTGGAGACGAGTGTGTTCAATCCACAGAACACAGATTTCTTGTTTTCGGCCTCCTCTTTACTCGCCTCCCGTGGGGTGGGTGTAGGCCACTCTTCTTCCGGGAGCTTGAGAAACTCTGGTCCGTCACTGTATGGGTTGTGACGGGTGAGGTCATCCAGGGACATTCCCCGGGTGATGACGTCAGCTGGGTTGTGTTTTGTGTCCACATACCTCCAGCTTGCTACTTCTGTTAACTCTTGAATCTCTGTGACTCTGACCCCCACGAAGACCTTGTATCTGCACGAATCAGACCGGATCCATGTGAGTACTGTCATGGAGTCTGACCACAAGATTGTTCTTTGCACCGGAATGGTGAGTTCACGTTGGATTAACGTGGCGAGGTGCGCTCCTGCTAGGGCTGCGCAGAGCTCTAGACGCGGGATAGATTGTTGCTTTCGTGGGGCTATTCTTGAGCGAGCCAGGATGAAAGCAGTATGTATTTCTCCTCCCTCCTCTCGGGCATGCAAGTAGGCCACCGAGCCGTAGGCTACTTCGGAGGCGTCGCTGAAGACGTGCAGGTCCATCTGGCACGTCTCCGGCCTCACTGTGGGTGGGAAGTAGCTGCGGTGTATGTTAACACCTGGGAGTGAGCTGAGTTCCGTCTCCCACTCTCTCCATGTGGATGCAAGGTGTTCGGGTATGGGGTCGTCCCAGCCCTGGTCCTTGTCCCATAACGCTCTTACAATCATCTTTGCCCTGGTGGTGTAAGGTAGAATACATCCCAACGGGTCATATTGTCTGGCGAGTGTTCTGTATACACTCCGTCTGGTGGTCGGTAGTGCAGTCGACCTTCCCTGCTCCTTGGTCAGGGGTGTGTGTTTATAATGGAGCGAGTCTGTTTTGAAGCGCCAGACTAGTCCTAATGTCATTTCTTGGGCTTCTCCTGGGATGGTCGCCATCCAGGTCTCGCTGCTTGCTGCCTTGTCCTCGGGGGAGAGGCTGCGCAATACTTGCAGGTCGCTGCTGGCCCACTGCCTGAGATCAAAGCCGCCTTTGATCAGGGAGGCGCGGAGCTTGAGTAGAAGGGCCTCAGCTTCTTCTGGCGTCGAGACGCTTTGCAGACAGTTGTCGACGTAGAAACTATTTTCTACACTTTTTCGGACCTCTTCATCAGCTGCTGGGTCCTCTGCGACGTGTTTTTGCAGTGCAAACGTAGCACAGCATGGGCTGCATGTGGTTCCGAAAGGGAGGACTTCCCATTGATAGATGGCTGGTTGCTCATCCCCGATCCTCTCTCTCCATAGGAACCGCAGCAGGGGCTTGTCCTCCTCCACTAGTCTCACCTGCAGGAACATCCCTTTGATGTCGCCGCTGATGGCCACCTTGTCCTGGCGGAAACGTAGTAACACGCCTAGTAGGGAGGGGCCGAGTGTTGGGCCGGGCAAGAGCTCTTTATTCAGAATTTGTGATCCGATCTGGTAGCTGCAGTTGAACACAATACGATCCTTGCCGTTGTGGTGGACTTTGTGGTGCGGCACGTACCATGATTCGGTCGTCTGATCGGCCTCTTTAATGTCAATTTTCTTTATGTGTCCCGCTGTGATTAGCTTGTTAATCTCAGCGCGGTACACAGTCTCTTGAGCGGGGTCTCTGGCTAGGCGCCGCTCTGTGTTCAATAGATACCGCTCCGTCGCTTCTTTTGGGGCGTGGAAGGTGGGCATACCCTCTCGCCTCAAGAGTGGAGTTGCGTATCTCATCACTCCGTTGACTTTGACTCTCTTTGTCCCTTGCTCGAGGAGTGCTATGGCGTAAATGTCTTCCTTGGAACGAATGTCTTTCTTTTCGTTCTTAAAGGGCATTGTCTCTAGTGTCCATAGCCTCTCGACATGCTGTAGGAGGGTGGTGTCTTCTTCTGTCACTCTGGAGTGGAGGCAGCTAGTGGCTGCTGTTCGGTTAAGAGACTTAGCGAGGGGGCCTTGTAATGTCCATCCTAGGCGGGTCTCGACTGCTGCAGGACAGCCTCTGGGCCCTGTGTGGACCCGGTCTATCGGGACTATGAGGTCTGCATGGTCGGAGCCTATCAGCAGGGTCGGGGTGGCACCGTCTATGAGCGGGATAGGTAGTTGACGCAGGTGCACATATTTATCCATCAGCTTGGCGATGGGGTAGGTGTACTGCGACAGGCCTATTTCTTGGCTGGTGAAAGCATTAGTAATCCTATACCGTCTCTCTGGCTGCCCGCTTGCTGCGATAGTGAAGGAGACATTCTCGCCCTTTATCGTCTTTAGATCTCTTCTTATTGTCCGAATCGTCATCTGGTTTTCGCTCCCCCGCAGCCCCAGCTGGGCCGCAGCGGATGCGAGGAGAAGGGTCTTCTCTGACCCGTCGTCAAGGACGGCGTAAGTGTCCATGACCTTGTCTTGGTAACTCAGTGTTACGCGGACCACCTTTAAGAGCACTCGGGCGCCCCCGCTGCTGGCGGGGTCAATGTACATAACGCTTGCCTTTGTGCTGCTTGAGGGTGCAGGCTTTCTTCTGTTACTGTCGTGTAGGACATCTAGGTGGGCTCCGTCACACCGACTACACCTCTTCTTTAAGCGGCACTCGGCTGCCATGTGACGCGCACATCGGTAACAGCGTCGGTTGGACTTTATCGATTGACCCACTTCGTCGGCGGTCATCTTCTTGAATGTGTCACATTGTGACAACCAGTGTTCTTTCTCGCAGTACGGGCACACCATCTTCCACTTCTCTTTCATCGAGGGGGTACTGTGGTTCTTGCTGCTCGGTACTGGTTCTGATTGGTGCATGACAGTCACCAATCTTCGGCCATCGTTTGCTCTCCTAGGTCCCTCTCTGGAGCTTGGTGTGCTCCGCACGAACGTATCCAATCGCAGGCTGCTGACTTCTCTCGTCAGGAAGTCGGCTAGGTCTAGGAGGGATGGCTCGGGACCGTTAGGATCACGGTGGTCTCTTTGCCGCCTGAAGCGCTCTTGTCGGGCGGGCGGAAGCTTCTCTAAAATCCTCTCGACATTAGAGTTTGCGTATAGTTCGTGCATACCCTTTTCTCGTTGCGCCCCCAGCATCCCTACCAGGGATTGTACCTTGATAGACAGGTCGTCTAGTGAGCGATTGTCTGTTGCTGGGGGTAGGCGATCAATATGCCTTATCTCTTACGTAGTCCCATATGCGTCCATATCTTTGGTCGAGTGCTGCTAGAGCCGCTGTGTATGGGGTAGTAGAGGTGGCATAGGCCAGCGCTATATTGTGCGCTCGGGGCACCTTGAGGTGCTTCAATAGGATAGCATACTTGTGGCGTTCATCAGCTACATCAGCCATCATTGTCTCTAAGCACATCCGTAGCTCCGTGTACTGTGCTCTGTTCTCATGGGTGAAGTCTGGAAACGTCGGTGTGCCAATGTATGATGCCGTAGATGGCTGGCACATCGGTGAGCGTTGGAAGAGAGGCCTCCTAGGCGAGTCTCCTCTTACGCCTCTCGGTGGGCTGGTACCGGCAGGGTACCATGGCCCGCGTATCCAGGTGCTATTCCTCGGGACTGGTCGTGCGTCAATCTCACCCGTGAATTGAGTCGGGGGTCTGTAGCGCAGAGCCGCGGGGGTAGAGCCTGGGCTGTACTGGACCTCCTGGTCCTGTGGAGTACTGTGCTGCTGTCGGGCTTGACTCTCCTCCTCTCCCTCTTCTTCTTCCTCTGGCAGGTCCTCTAGATCCTGTAGTCGTCTATTTAGCCTCTCCGCGGTGTATACCGTTCCTTCCTTGTAGCTGGGTCTCACTGGGACCGGTCGGGGAAGGAGTTCGGAGGGGGGTATAGGCTCTCTCTGGTGGTCGGGCTCAGGGTCGCTTGATCGGTTAGGGGAGGGTGCCCTTGACCCGTGTCTTGACGAGGCCCTGGAACCCCGTGCGGAGGGAGGGGGTGTTGCCCTGGCGATCAGCTGCTCCATTATCTGCGCTTGTAATCGGTCGCGCTCGGCTTCGCGTTTGGTGAGAGCGATGTCGCGCTCTGCTTCTCTTTGGGCACCGGCAGCGGCGCGCTGGGCTTCGGCGGCGGCGCGCTGGGCTTCGGCGTGGTCTCTTACCATATTCTCTTCCGTCTGAAGGCGTCTAATCTCTAGACGTATACGATCTTCGTCGCTCCGTTGCTGCGCTTGGAGGCGTTCTCTTTCCATGGAAGAATGTTCGCGCTCACTAAGCATCTGTGCTTGGAGTCGATCGCGCTCTGTTGAGGCTGCTAGGCTGGCGAGGAACGCCTGTGCCAGCATCTTGTCCGCCTCGCTGGGGGAAGACGCTGGTTGAGGTGATCCGCTCCTGGCAGTACTCGTTGGAGATGCGTTCTCCTGCGGGGAGTCCTGGAGCTCTATCTCCTGGGCGCTCTCCTCTTCTTGTACCGGGCAGAGTTCCATCTCTGGAGGGTTGTCTTTCTCCTGGAGCTCTCCGGGGACTACTTCTTCGGTCTTGGCGGGGGGTAAAGTCGTGTCAGTTCCCTCCTGGTCCCTACCGTGAGCTTGGTCAGTTACATTAGAACCCACTAGGGCCTCTGTTGGCGGGGTAGCCTGGTTGATAGGGTCGGACATAATTTTACTTTCTACTTTTTACGTGTTTACCGTCTGTAGAAGGCTAGGTAGTATACTGGCAACGTAATCCTCTAAGTACTGAGGTGGCTGCCGTCTACGCTGCGGGCGATCTACTTTAGGAGGACCGTTTTGTGGAGTGTTCATCATAGGCCATTTCAATATTAATACCACTATATTAATATTACACTAGTTACCCTCCGGCTCGAAGGACCAATTGTAACTGAGGGGTACAATTCCCTGACTGTATTGATAAGTATGGTATCATTAAACCACTACCGCTTTATGTACTTTAATTACTGGCCATACAGTACACGATATATGAATATGATGAACACTTCCCACAATGAAATCGGTTCCAGTCAAAGGTATTAATCAAGTATTTAATGGAGCAAAAGGTACATAGGATACTTTACATTATTCTTTGAATGCACTTGTAAGGCAAAGGAGTATGCGTAGGCAAATCAATAACGAATGTCCATTCTCTGGTTACGCAGGAGGTAATTATACAACCTGAATCTTAGGGAATTATATCTATGGTACACTAGTAATAGCGGGAGATACTGGAAGGGGTTCCCACTGGTTGTAAGCCAGCAAGAGTGTAGAAGATCTGTCGGTAGTAGGACATCTGGTCAACGATGACTAGGGAGACTTCAGGTACAGAAGCCGGTGCAGTAGTCTCTTGATCCACAGACGAATACAGCTTGGTTCTCTGGTAGACTGTAGCTCTACAGTGAAGAAAGCTAGGCGGCCTCAGGCTCTCTGAGCGCCGACTCGACTTGACTCCTCTCGGGGTAAATCCAACACGTGCAGGCGTCGGCGATTATCCGCTCCATAAATCATAGGACCAAAGCAAATATATTCCAGCCGCAAAGGGCTATGTAGTCGTCGGGTAGATTAATCCAGTGTACATGTCCATACGATTCTCGCCTAGGTCTCCTCGGGTGAAAGCGCCATGCGGTCGGCCCAGCCTGGATAAGAACTCTAGCTAATACGAGAAAGCGTTGGAGATGCTGGTCACTATAGAATTCTAACCGCACGATACACTATACACAAATAGACTATTAAAGACTCAATAGAATATGTCGCACTCGACGGTATAGCGCCAAACTCTGACAATTCAGTTATTAATTCGCACGCGGTCTCGATGCTCTATTCTGAGGCCAAACAGGCCATACTTCACCGCACGTTGTATCGTGGGTGAGGCTTCAACTTATCGGTAACATACTAAAAAGGACGAAGGGTACGGAGGTAAGGGGCTAAGGGGCTTCTACATTCACCTGCGCCGTATTTATACGCACGGTGCACAAATAGTGCCACTCTCATTTCTGTCGCCGTATCCCTGGGCAGGGCCGGGGCAAGTACAGACATGTCGTGTCGGTGACTTTGAACTTGGCTCCGGGGGCCGGTCCCTGGCGCCGGTGGACCGCTGTCCAATAGGAGAATGAACTCTTATGGGCTGGACTAAAGGGATATTCCGTGTATATGTACAAGGAATATACAAGGGATATCAAACGATATACAAATACTATGCAATATATATCAATAAATAAATATATATATTCGGTTTAATCTGATCCTTCGTAACAATAATATTTTTGTTGTTGTTGCCTCACTAGTAGTCATGCAATAACCTCCACTGGACTTCTTACACACGTAGCACTGCAGTGAGCGCTTTGAGATTTGCCCCACAACTGTAAAGCGCATTACAAATATAATCTATTATTATTATTAGTGATATTACTACAACCCAAATCACGCACGCCTGCCTGAGAGCGAGCTAGACACAGCTAGACGGCGACGTTTTTTTAGGGCGTGCTCATCTAATGTAGCCGATCCCTCGGCCGCCAAGGCTGTCGGCCTTGCGATCACCTGTTTTCTTTGTGTCCAGGGTACCTCAGGCGGGGGAAACATGGCCGCTGGTTGGGGGCCTTGCCACAGCCGCTGGCGAGGCCGCGCCCTCACCTCTGGCTGCGCGGTGTGAGGCGGTGTGGGGCCTAGGTCAAATACCGCCCACGCGCGATGTTTCGACGTCGGCTGGCCCTAAGGCCCCACCACCTGACACCATTTTGACAGAAAAAACAGCAATTCGAACAATGTTGCTAGTCGCTGCTAATTCTATACCGCGGCGGTATAGGCTTTAACAGCCCACCAGCCACCTGCCGGGCTGCCTCGCCTCATGGCGTCGGCCGGGCGGGACACCGTTCCACCATGTCAGAGGCAAAGGACTGATGCCACCTACTTCACAAGCACGGAGCACCAGTGGTGGCTGCAGACAAAAGACTGTGGCACTGCCTCACTAGTAGGAATGCAGCAACCTCCACTGTGGTGTGCACCCATGAAGGGGTAAATGAATAAATGAACGAAAACTCCACTAACACACTTCAGAATGGGCTAGCCCATACACACAATGCAGACCAGAGAAAAACACCAGTCCCACACACAATTCATAGATTCACAAAAAGCACACCAGCCCTAGGCCTCAGCCCATCCACCCATGAAAATGGTAAACAAGCCCCCGTCAAAACCCCCAACATTAGACACCGATTGACCGTCAGCATGAATGGTTAAGAGGAGGGAAGATCTTTTAGTAAAGACAGCCCTCGGCGGGGAACAAGAACGGAGACCCAGCATTGTAGCATTAGCATTAGCCGCGCGCACTAGGATAGCTGGGAAAACATCCAACTCAGAGTCATGACGACCACGTTTACCCAGATATCCTGCCCCTCGCGCCAATACACAACTCGGCTGTCTCACGGGACAACGAGCAGTATCACAAGTGCTAGCATTAATGCCTGGCAGCGCAGGCCCTACCTGTGCGCGACCTAGTCCGACGGCTAGCCGCCGCGCGACGTCCCTCGATCCGCCGTCACGAGACGAGGAAACCCCAGGACAGGCCCGATGCGCTGTCAGGATGTGCTGAGAAGATTCCAGGGGCTGGTGAATCTCCGGCGAAAATCCAACATTGTATAAATTCTCTCTCATTTCATAACAACTAGTTCACTGCAGCGTCCATGTTGGAAACAAAAAAGAGGAGGGTAGAGTGTGACCATGCCCGGCATCTTATAGGAGGATGCTGGGGCGTGGCCTGGTCAGGTGCATGAGTGCAAATTGTTTGTTCATGAGCACAGTAGGTGCTGGAGATTAGAGTTATCTCATAATGGCAGGAGCGAGACGCGATGACCAGTATGATATATGTCAGGGACCAAGCAGCTAGACAAGGAGGACACAGTGGTTTTGGCAAAAAATAAGGGTTTTATTTTACCCATTTTAAAAACAGCCAAAGAATAAGGGTTTTATTTACCCATGCAAATACATATTTACTAAATATAACATAAATGGTTCAAATAATAAAGCAGGACAAAACAGACCTGAACAGAACGGAAGACAATGACAAATGAGAACTCAAAACTATATATAGGCCCTGGCCAGATACATTCATCTAAGTGGGCTAATTGATAATTAATATTTTACTAAATAATATCTTACAATTCTGATTAATCTAATAAACCATAAACACACAACACACAACACCACTACCAAACTGAACAACCAATCATCTTAATTAATAAGGAAATACATATAAGACAACTAAATTACAATACAATGAACCACCCCGACATCTCCTGTGACATGGTTTGGTCCACCACCCCCATCCGGCTATTTAGGGTGGACCAGTCGCAGCTGCTCTGTTTGGATTCAGTTTGAAGGTGAGGTTGTTCCAAGTGAGGTGTTTGTAGCAGGGTATATGTTGTATAGGGTTAGGGAGTTTGTTCTGAGTCCTCTGAGGTGTTACAGGTGCCAGGAGTTTGGCCATATAGCTGTTTCATGTAGGAAGGGACAGAGGTGTGCTAGGTGTGGCGGGGAGCATGACTATGGGAAGTGTGGAGAGGGAGTGAAACTGAAGTGTTGTAGTTGTGGTGGGGAGCATAGTGTAGCGTTTAGGGGGTGTGAGGTGATGAAGAGGGAGGTCGTGGTTCAGAGAGTGAGAAGGGAGGGTAAGTTATCGTATGCAGAGGCGGCTAGGAAGGTAGGACAGGGAAGTCAAGATAGGGTGCAGGGGTTTGGAGAAGGGCATGTGGCAGAAAGGGTAGGGCAGGAGGATAGAGAGAGGGTGTGGGAGGAGAAATTGAGTATTGTGGCCTTCGTGGCAGGGGTAGTTAATGCTACGGCAGTGATTAAGGGCAGGACAGATAGAATAAAGATGATTGTTAGGATAGCGGTTCAACATTTGGGCATGGAAGGTCTGAAATGGGAGGAGGTGGTTAGGGAATTGGATAAGGGGGTTGTGAGTGACCAAGGAGTCCAGAATCAGCCCGCAGGGGGCAAGGAGTGTCTCGCAGAGGGGGGCTCAATCAGGAAGTAGCAGCATTAGCTGCACTCCATTGGACAATGTAGGGGATGAAGGATTCCAGTAGATGGCGGTGAAGTAGAAGGAGAAGAGAACTGGTAACTGTACTACTAGCGTAGTATTCGAACTGGGGAGGGCAGTAATACGCCATGTTGCGTCTACACTGCCGGAAATTCAAAAGAAGAAGAAGAAGAAGCTGCTCTGTTTGCCCAGAGTGAGGACGGCTGGCTGCAGAGTTGGAGAAACAAACATATGAACGAGATGCATGCACTCAAACTTGTAAAACCATGTAAGTCAGATAATAAAGAATGTATATGATATCAGTACGCAAGTCTATGTGTCGTGTGTAATTATGTGAAATATAAATTGTGTATGTGCATCATGAATGTAAACGTGTACAAACAATAACTAAACAAACAAACAATAAGGGTGAGGGAACAAGTTTTGATTGATTGATTGAAAAGTTTATTAACAGATTGCAGAATGGGTACAATACAGTACAGCTCAATACATACAATTGTTAAGGGGATGCAGACCAGAGAAAGACTTTCGTCTTGTTTACATCAGGGTCCCCCATTTTCAATTCATCATAACATATATGACATACATGACATACAGATAGACAGTACTGCTACATCTATACATTTATGACATACCAGATTTGCAAATACAGTACTGTTTGTGATACAAAAGTGTCCAGAAAAGGAGTGTATATACATTTGGCGTAGAAACTGTACATTGGAGGAGGTTGGATGGGTGGGGTGGGGTTGGGTGGGTTGGGTGAGGGCTGTACATTGGAGGTGGGGGGGGGGGGGGGGGGGGTTGAGTAGGGGACACACACACATTTTACACTGTACATTGGAATACTGACAAAGCCTTACTTGGTCATTTACTGTACAACCAGGTTAGGACATTTGTAGGGGCCAGTTTCGAATTGCACTTCGACATGTTAGTATAGTAGGTAGTAATATTTTATATGTATTTACTATGTATAGTTATATATTTTATACCCAGTTTAATCTCCTGTACATTGTTTATTACTACTACACTTTACTGTTACATTTGCACTCTAGTTGGATGCCAAACTTTTATTTTCGTTGCACTGTACTTGTGCTGTATGATGACAATACATTTGAATCTAATCTAATATATTTCTAGTTATAGGGGACAAGAATGAATGTAACTTAAACCTCCATGTTGCATTTAATTTTAAACATATATAAACCCTCCTTACTGATGCTATTTTAACAGCTGGGGTGTCACGGTGAAAACCTCTACTGGTGCCCGCCCTGTCCACAGGTCTCTGCTGGCCATCTGCTTTGTTGATGTCCGTTGGTCATACGGCCACTAGATGGCAGAGTAACACATGCTTTTGGTTTCCAAAAAACCATCCCACCTGTCCCCTGGTCAAACGGTGGAAAGAGTTCTTTAGCGAGATGTTCTGACGAACCAATAGAGGTACCTGGGTCAGCAGCTAAACCCGCTGCCACAGAGCCTCAGTACCATGTGGAGCCTAGAGGTACCTGGGTCAGCAGCTAAACCCGCCACCACAGAGCCTCAGTATCATGTGGAGCCTAGAGGTACCTGGGTCAGCAGCTAAACCCGCTGCCACAGAGCCTCAGTACCATGTGGAGCCTAGAGGTACCTGGGTCAGCAGCTAAACCCGCCACCACAGAGCCTCAGTACCATGTGGAGCCTAGAGGTACCTGGGTCAGCAGCTAAACCCGCTGCCACAGAGCCTCAGTACCATGTGGAGCCTAGAGGTACCTGGGTCAGCAGCTAAACCCGCGACCACAGAGCCTCAGTACCATGTGGAGCCTAGAGGTACCTGGGTCAGCAGCTGAACCCGCCCCCACAGAGCCTCAGTACCATGTGGAGCCTAGAGGTACCTGGGTCAGCAGCTAAACCCGCTGCCACAGAGCCTCAGTACCATGTGGAGCCTAGAGGTACCTGGGTCAGCAGCTGAACCCGCTCCCACAGAGCCTCAGTACCATGTGGAGCCTGGAGGTACCTGGGTCAGCAGCTAAACCCGCTCCCACAGAGCCTCAGTACCATGTGGAGCCCAGAGGTACCTGGGTCAGCAGCTAAACCCGCTCCCACAGAGCCTCAGTACCATGTGGAGCCTAGAGGTACCTGGGTCAGCAGCTAAACCCGCCCCCACAGAGCCTCAGTACCATGTGGAGCCTAGAGGTACCTGGGTCAGCAGCTGAACCCGCCCCCACAGAGCCTCAGTACCATGTGGAGCCTAGAGGTACCTGGGTCAGCAGCTAAACCCGCTGCCACAGAGCCTCAGTACCATGTGGAGCCTAGAGGTACCTGGGTCAGCAGCTAAACCCGCTCCCACAGAGCCTCAGTACCATGTGGAGCCTAGAGGTACCTGGGTCAGCAGCTGAACCCGCCCCCACAGAGCCTCAGTACCATGTGGAGCCTAGAGGTACCTGGGTCAGCAGCTGAACCCGCCCCCACAGAGCCTCAGTACCATGTGGAGCCTAGAGGTACCTGGGTCAGCAGCTGAACCCGCCCCCACAGAGCCTCAGTACCATGTGGAGCCTAGAGGTACCTGGGTCAGCAGCTAAATATATATATATATATCCATCTGTCTGTACATACCTGCACATAATCCTTTCATATATCTGTAGATAAATGGTAAAGCGCTTTACAATTTGTTCCTCACATTCTACCCATTCACACGTTCACACACCGACGGCGGAGGCGACCACGCAAGGTGCCGTCTTGCTCAAGGACACTTCGTCACCCTGCCTGGGAAGAGCGGGAATCGAATCGGGAACCTCCGGAATACCAGACGACCAGCTCTACCTCCCGAGCCACTGTCGCTTCCCTATACTATACTATTATACCCGTCAACAGATACTATATCTGTACATATCCCTTACCTACTCTTACTAGTTACGCTGCTGGCCAGTATGACTTACTACCATAGTGTCTTTATACCTGTATCACTGTACATATTAATACTACAACTCTGTACATACATCTGATTAGCACTATTACTAGTACTACTAGTACTAATTTTTTTTTATCCACCTTTTCTCCCATTTTCTATATTTTCTCCCATCCCAATTTCGTATCATCCAATTCAACCCTCCCCTGTCACGAACGCTGTTTCTTGCCTCCCACAAGCCGGCTGCAATGTGGACTAAGTCATACATAGCACAAGTCCCCTCCGGTACTTGAGGTAACAGCAGTCGCATCTTTTCACCTGCGCAGCTCGATCTCTCAGTGGCGAGGAGTAACGCGTGGGAGGCTCACGCTGCCCCCGACACTTCCTGATTCTACTGCGCAGGCGCACCAACCGACCTGTAGGAGTCGCTGTCCACAACGCCCGATCCCCACCCATCAGTTTCCCACCCCCTAATACGGCCAATGTGTATTAGTATGAACGACCAGCTAAACTTAAAGCAATGTGGAGCGCTGGGCTCGAACAGGCGAGCCCAGCGTCTCCGCATTCGTGGCGAGCGCCTTGCCCACTACGCCACCTAGCCGCCCTACTAGTACTAATTTATATATTTTATACCCAGTTTAATCACCTGTACATTACTATTGCACTTTACTGTTACATTTTCACTCTGGTTGGATGCCAAACTTGTTTGTCGTTGTACTGTACTTATGTTGCAACACAGCACTGAAGTGGATTTCTCTGGTTTCTCTCGTATATATACTTATACAATACACTTATACAAATTATCAGAAATACAGGTCTTTACTCAGCTACCCTTTAAACTCAAATACTGCAATTACACAAATGTAATTCTGTGCCAAGAGCTATTTTACATAGCTCATATATAGAAACATACATATATATATACATATAGATCGATATATAAAACACATTTCCATTACTTTAATCAGAGTTGAAAGAAAGTACAGCGGCCTCTGAAGTTAGCTTCGACGAGGCTCTCCCTCTCTGCTGACATTCAGACACACATCTACCTGAAACTGTCTTTCACAGCCGTCACCTAGACAACGCTTCAGACTTCACACAATTATAACTCCAAAACGACATTATTTTAAACATATTTTCTTTTTTTGATACACTTTTTCTCCTCCTGTTTTTCTATGTTTTTTTTCTCCCATCCCAATTTAGTCGTGCCAATTCCCCCCTCCCCTTCCTGGTCGTTGCTCGCATGTGCCCCCCACTGGTCGGTCTAGGGAGGGTAGATAGATACTATCGCATGTCCCCTCCGATACATGCGGAGTCAGCCAGCCACTTCTTTTCACCCGCCAGCGCGGACTCTCATTGGCGAGGTGTAACGTGTGGGAGGCTCACACTGCCCTCACCATCTCCCTCCCTCGCTGTGCAGGCGCCCTGACCGACCTGTAGGAGTCGCTGTTTACAATGACCAGATTACCACCCACCGGCTTCCCTCCCGCTAACTCTGCCAATTGAGCCAGTATGACGACCGGCCCAAGCCGGAGGCAACGCTGACAGCCGGATTCAATACCAGTGTCTCTCGCGTTGGTGACAAGCGCTTAGTCCGCTGCGCCACCCAGCCGCCTGGCTATTTTAAACATATTTTCATACCTGCGGAGCAATGAGGAAATGGACACAATGAACAAGATGTGATTTACTTGGAAATGTCTATCTAAGTCAAACTGTCCTGGCCCTTGAGCTTGTTTTAAGAACATCAGCCAGACTGTCGCCCCCTAGTGACAATGAGCGTTTATACTAGTTGACATATTAAAACTAGTCTGTAAGAGAATATGTATTTTAGCTATGAAACATGTCCAATAGGCTGCAGTACAAATGATGTAACAATTACCATTACACCCGCTAGCTGTCTCCTCTCATAAACAGGAACTGGAGCCTGAGTATTGTTCCTCCTCACCAGTGTTGTCAAGAGAGTCGAGCTCAACTGTCTCACTGCTGGTTGTTTTTCTCTGTTGTGGTTTTCTCCTCGTGGGTCTGTCGTCGACAGGAGGTAACAGGAGGTTTCTCTGTGCACACAGGTCCATCTCCAGCACGGTCAGTAACACCAGGCACTCTCTCTTTTCCCGGTAGGAACGCACTTTGCCAGGGGCTGCCTCTGTCTGAACGGTTGCTTGTGAGCACTTACACATGAGTAAGTGGAACAGCACTCATCTCGCAGACCATTGAGGCCTGGAACTCTCCTCCACAAAGCCCTGATGGTAAGCACTACCTTGGTTAAGAATCAACAACCAGGTGTAACCCCCCCCCCCAGGTTGTCCAATAGATCTTACTCTGCTTACTGCTTGACCTTACCCCTAGAACCCACCTCACCCCGGCCCATTTTGACATCCTCTAGGTTCAAGTTCAAGTTCAAGTTCTTTAATAGTTGTCATACAGAAGTACAGAATACTTTCATACAAAATGCTTCTTACTGTTACGCTCCAGAGACTGTGCTAGACAAGATAGTATCAAATAACATAATAACATAATATAGCATGAATTTAGAAGAAGAAAAATGAGGTCACAGTGTTCGGTATAGACATATGTACAATGTTCTGAGTTACCATATAATATACAATACACAATACTATGCAGTGTACTAATGTACAGTACTATCTAGTGCAAAGCAGAAATGGGATGAGGTACAATTTTAGGTACAATTTACAGTAAGGTGTACGAGTTGTAGTGCAATCCTTCATCCATAAATATAAAGTGTGGGGAGTGGGTGCTACAGTGTGTTTGTTTAAAGTGGGTGTGTGCTATAAAGTGTGTGGAGTGGGTGCTACAGTGTGTTTGTTTAAAGTGAGTGTGTGCGTGTGGATGTGTGTGCTATGTGCGTTTGGTGGTTGTTGTTGTGTAGTGTTCATTCATTGTTCGTTTAGCAGCCTGATGGCCTGGGGATAGAAGCTTCTTCTGAGTCTTTCTGTGCTCGCCTTGAGACTCCGGTATCGCTTGCCTGACCGCAGCAGTTCAAAGAGGCAGTTGTTCGGGTGACTGGAGTCTTTAATGATTCTCTTAGCCTTGCCCTTGCAACGCTTGTAGTAAATGTTCTGGAGGGTGGGGAGCCCCCCTCCAATTGTGCGTTCGGCTGAACGTGTCACTCTTTGTAGTCTGCTTCGGTCTTGTGCAGTGCTATTCCCAAACCAGGAGGTGATGTTGCCGGTCAAGATGCTCTCTATTGTACATGAGTAGAAGTTCTTAAGGATCTTCTGGCTGACTTGGAACTTCCTTAGGCGCCTGAGGAAGTAGAGGCGTTGTCGTGCCTTCTTCACAACACTGTCAATGTGTGTGGTCCATGTCAAGTCCTCGGATATGTAGGCTCCGAGGTACTTAAAGCTGTTGACTCTCTCAACCGGTGCCCCGTCGATGCTGAGGGGGCTGTAGTCCTTGACCCCCGACCTCCTGAAGTCCACAATCATCTCCTTTGTTTTGCTGACGTTCAGGGAGAGGCTGTTTTCCTGGCACCATCCCGCCAGGACCTTGACCTCTTCCAGGTAGGCCCTCTCGTCGTTGGCAGAGATCAGGCCCACCACCACTGTGTCGTCAGCAAATTTGATGATTGTATTGCTACTCCGCTGAGCCACACAGTCGTGTGTGTACAGGGAGTAGAGGAGGGGACTCAGAACACAGCCCTGGGGGGCCCCTATGTTGAGGGTGATGGATGAGGAGGTGCAGTTGCCTGCTCTCACCACCTGGGGTCTGCCAGTCAGGAAGTCCAAGACCCACTGGCATGGCTTAGAGTAGACGACAGAGTGCAGCAGCTTGCAATGGGCCTGGTCTACAAGATACACTACACCACTAAGGTACCCATGTACATGTCGATGTACAATACTTCCCAAAGGTCAGTGAATACCACGATCACAACACCAGAGGGAGCTCAACAAATCATGTTCAACCCAGATTCGGCTCAAACAAGGGACTAAACACGTTTCGCAATTATGCCACAACAAAAGAATGTGAATCCCTACCCACCTTCAAAACCACCCTCAAAGAGCACCTACGGGAGGCTACAATTCGAAACTGGCCCGGTAAATGTCCAACATGTACAGTAGACTGCTGTCTTTTTTTTCTGCATGCAGACCACAGGAGATGAGTAAGGTGATTGATTAATGAACCCAGCCACGGTCTAGAATGAATGAATGAAAACATTTATTTAAAATGGACACACAGCTACATTGGACCAGCCACAGTGGACAGACCAGATGTGTTGTGTGTTTATAGCACACAAGTGCTCGTTTTCAACACCAGTCCATTGAGGCTTTTCTAAAAGATAGAATAAAATGAACAGTATAATACAGAATTAAAATCACAAATCAGAACAAATAGTTACCAGAACAAGAGTCCATGATCAAAACAACAAAGACAGTCGGCTCTACACATGTGAGCACTGCTGCTTTGATTTCAGCCCAGGTTCTGGACATATCTCTCAGGTTCGTAAATCTGACCTGAGCCCCTCCCCAGTATGGTGACCTGAGCCCCTCCCCAGTATGGTGACCTGAGCCCCTCCCCAGTATGGTGACCTGAGCCCCTCCCCAGTATGGTGACCTGAGCCCCTCCCCAGTATGGTGACCTGAGCCCCTCCCCAGTATGGTGACCTGAGCCCCTCCCCAGTATGGTGACCTGAGCCCCTCCCCAGTATGGTGACCTGAGCCCCTCCCCAGTATGGTGACCTGAGCCCCTCCCCAGTATGGTGACCTGAGCCCCTGAATCTATAACAGCATTTGTACTGGGAGCACATGAAACCATATGATATGATGATATGATACATTTATTTATATTGCGCCCCTCAACCAATGGACCTATCTCAAACCCTGCCCTCTTTTCTTGATCCTCCAATCACAGCTGTCGCTTACCTCGGACTTCCTCGTACGGTAAGCGACAGCTGTGATTGGAGGATCAAGAAAAGGGGCAGGGTTTGAGATAGGTCTATTGTTACATCGGCCCGGGGTGCATCCCGGGAGAGAAAAAGAGAAACAAAAAAGACAGGAACAAAACGAAAACAGAAACAAATACATGCAGTTCAACCAAGCAGATAGAGAACAGACAGACATAATACACCACACAGACACAATACACGACCACACAGACACAATACACAACGAGCCCCCAAATTGTTACTGGCCTCAGGCCTATAGGGGTACCTGCCATGGGTCAGCAGCATAACCCACGACCACAGACCCTCAATAGAGGAAGTGGACACAATGAATTAAGTGTTGCCCGCTCAGGCGCACAGGTACAGTATTATATTTTATCTTTCTGTTTCTAGTAAAAAAATATATATGTCTTTCATCCAATAAACATTCATTCTATCTCTGCTCACATACCTTATCTCAATAGAATCAAAACACACTTTAAACATATCATGAAATACATTCTTTATTATAAATCTATAATCACAGTTCACTCTTGTTCTGTTGCAACACAACACTGAGGCATTTCTCTGGTTTCTCGTGTGTACTTGTCATTTTACCAACTTATCAGAAATACAGGTTACCTATCTATACCCTTTAAACTCAAATACTTATACAAATGTAATTATGTGCCCAGGGCTATTTTACATAATAAACCTTTTAACATGAAACTATAAATCAACGGTATGCTTACTCCTTGAACTAATTCTAACTACCGCCATTAAATACCTGCACATATAAAATGGGGGACCCTGATGTAAACAAGAGTCAAGACCAACGTCTTTCTCTGGTCTGCATCCCCTTAACAATTGTGTGTATTGAGCCGTACTGTATTGTACCCATTCTGCAATCTGTTAAATAAAGTTTTCATTCATTCATTCATTCATTCATTCATCCATTCATTCATTCACCCCGCGAGAAGAAGGCAGCAAACCAAGTGTGTGTCGAGGGTTTGGAAATGGGCATCTATTAAAAGTTTTACAGAAAACAGACACCAACTTATTATTATTATTATTATTATTTATTTAATATTGTCCTATTGTCCTTGTAACTGAGGGGTACAATTCCCTGACTGTATTACTAGATATGATACTTACTACCACTACCTTTGTACTTTATATTCGGCCACCCAGTACTCGGCATAAATATATTATGATAAACACTCTCACGTAGATGAAACGGATCCAACACAAATGTACGAAGTCGAAGTATGTATTTATTCCTACACAGCAATGGTGTGTAGAGCAAGCACTTAATCACTTAATTACATTTATGAATTGAAATAGTATGCACTTTTATGGCAAAGAGTATTCGTCGGTATATCAATAGAGAATGTCCAATCTCTGATGGCGCAGGCGGTAAATATACAACCTGGAATATTTAAGGAATAATAGCAATGATACTTTAATGATTATAAGACTGGATACACTAGGGGGGTTAATCCGGTCGCTTGTAAGACAACAGGAGTAGGAGGGGGGGGGGTAGAGTCTGGCTGCCTCGTCCGGCTAAGGGTATCCTGGGTGAACCCACAGTAGTGCAGTTCAATGCGCCAGCGATCCTTGGACCACAGATGAAAGCAGCTGGACTCTCTGTGGGCCGGCTCTCTCCGGTCCACGGAGGAGAGACGTGAAGCGACCTCGTCTTGCAGAGCGCCTCCTCACCTTGCGTCCTCTCCAGGGGGGGGGGTTCCAACACACGGCAGTGTCGGGGGTCTTTATCCATGGAATAATCACTGTACACAAAGCATAATCCGTGCCTGGGAAGGCGGGCTGTCGTCGGTAGAATAATCCGGTATGCAGGTCCACTCGCTCGTCGGCTCTGGGGCTCCTCGGGTGCAGCCTCACATGGGGTCGACCATCCTGGATAAGCAGCCAGTTCTCTGCCCGAAATGATGGGGTACTGACTACGGTAGTATTCTCACCGCACGAAGCACTACATATGAATAGACTATTATTAGCTTAATAGACTACGTCCAACTCGACGATATAGTGCCAAATATGACTATTCAAATATTAATATACACGATGTCTCAATACCGATGGTAGGCCGAACTTGGCCTTACTCCCACACGTGGCGTCGCGGGGAGGCTTTACGTCTGTCACTCTATTGGAGGGTAAGAAACTGGACTGAAAAAGGAAGTCCTACTTTAGTAGCGCAGTATATATACGCACTATGAACAAATAGTCCCATTAGTGGTGCGGTAGCCAGATTCCTACGCGGAACTAGGACTTGTTCGTACATGTTGAGCGGTACGTTTGAACTGGGTCTGGGGGGTATGGCAGCCTGGCACCAAGGTCTCGACCAATAGTAGAATGGAGACTATTATGGGATGTTCAGTAGGCTAGAATGGATATTCAATGCATATTGTACAAGGAATATACAAGGGATATCAGGGAATATTAGAGAATATACAAATACAATTAAATATATATATACAAATAAATATATATATTCGGTTTAATCTGGCCCTTCACAACAGCCACCCCCTGATTGGTCCCAGACCTAATCAGTTAAGCAGAGACAGATTAATCGCGTTGTCTATTTACACATAAGGGTTTGCTGTAGGGGTCAGTCAACTTCACAAAGTCATAGGGTTATAGGGTCATGGTCATCATCGATTGTGTCTGGGAGTCGGGGCAGTTCTATGAGCCTCGCCACGGGACGGGTGTAAGTGCGACCCTGGACAAGCACTTCAGCTGCTCGGACCTTGCCGTCGGCACCGGTGATCACTTTGCTTACGCGGCCGGCCGGCCACATAGCTCTGGGCAGTGATTGATCAATAATCATGACGACTGTTCCTTCTGTCAAATTGTCTCTCTCCTTTACCCACTTCTGGCGGGTCTGTAGAGACGGTAGGTAGTGCAGTAGGAATGTCCTTTGTTGTGCACTCTCTATGGTAGTGCAATCATCTATGTTGGGGTCTGCGGAGATAACAGTGCTCAATCCACAGAACACAGGCTTCTTATTCTCAGCCTCCTCCTGACTGGCTTCCCTCGGGATAGGCGTGGGCCACTCTCCTTCCGGGAGCTTTAGGAATGCTGGGCCGTCACTGTAGACATTGCGACGGGTGAGGTCATCTAGGGGCATTCCCCGGGTGATGACGTCAGCTGGGTTCTGTTTTGTATCAACGTAGCGCCACTCTGTTTCTCCGGTTAACTCTTCGGTTAAGTCTTGAATCTCGGTGACTCTGACTCCCACGAAGACTTTGTACTTGCATGAGTCCGATTTGATCCAGGCGAGTACTGTCGTGGAATCTGACCACAGGATTGTTCTAGACACCGGTATGGTGAGCTCACGTTGGATGAGCGTGGCTAGGTACGCTCCGGCTAGGGCTGCGCAGAGCTCTAGGCGTGGGATAGATTGTTGCTTGCGTGGGGCTATTCTCGAGCGGGCGAGGACAAATGCTGTGTAGATCTCTCCCCCCTCTTCTTGGGCCCGCAAGTAGGCTACTGATCCGTATGCGACCTCTGAGGCGTCACTGAAGACGTGTAAGTCCATTTTACATGTCTCTGGCCTCACCGTGGGTGGGAAGTAGCTTCGGCGCATATTAACGCCTGGGAGTGAGTGGAGCTCCATCTCCCACTCTCTCCAGGTGGATGCAAGGTGTGCGGGAATGGGGTCGTCCCAGCCCTGGTCCTTGTCCCACAATGCTCGTACAATCATTTTTGCCCTGGTGGTGTATGGTAGAATACATCCTAGCGGGTCATATTGTCGGGCGAGTGTTGTGTACACACTCCGTCTGGTGGTCGGCGCCGCCGCCGGCCTTCCCTGCTCCGTAGTCAGGGGCTTGTGTCTGTAGTGAAGCGAATCTGTTTTGAATCGCCACACCAATCCCAGGGTCATCTCCTGGGCTTCTCCCGGGATTGTAGCCATCCAGGTCTCGCTGCTGGCTGCCTTGTCCTCGGAGGAGAGGCTGCGCAGTACTTGCGGATCGCTGCTGGCCCACTGCCTGAGATCAAAGCCGCCTTTGATCAATGAGGCGCGGAGTTTAATCAGGAGAGCCTCGGCTTCTTCCTGGGTTGAAAGGCTTTGTAGACAGTTGTCTACGTAGAAGCTGTTCTTTACGCTGTGTCGGACCTCTTCGTCCGCTGCTGGGTCCTCTGCTACATGTTTCTGTAGTGCAAATGTAGCACAGCAGGGGCTGCACGTCGTTCCGAAGGGGAGGACTTCCCATTGGTAGATGGCTGGGTGCTCATCTCCTGGCTTCTCTCTCCATAGGAACCGTAACAGGGGCTTGTCCTCCTCTACTAATCTCACCTGCAGGAACATTCCTTTAATGTCCCCGCTGATGGCCACCTTTTCCTGGCGGAAGCGGAGTAGAACGCCGAGTAGGGAGGGGCCGAGTGTGGGACCGGGCAGTAACTCTTTATTCAGATTTTGGGATCCGATCTGGTAGCTGCAGTTAAATACTATGCGGTCTTTACCGTTGTGATGGACCTTGTGGTGAGGCACGTACCACGATTCAGTGGTCTGGTCAGCCTCTTTAATGTCCATCTTTGTGACGTGTCCCGCTGTGATGAGCTTCTCAATCTCAGCGCGGTATACACTCTCTTGGGCGGGGTTCTTGGCTAAGCGCCGCTCCGTGTTCAGCAGGTACCGTTCTGTGGCGTCTGTCTTGGCGTGGAACGTAGGCATTCCTTCTCGCCGCAGGAGTGGCGTGGCGTATCTCAACACGCCGTTGACCGGGACTCTCTTGGTCCCTGTCTCGAGGAGGTGAATGGCGTAAATGTCATCTTTAGAGCGAATGTCTTTCTTTCCGTTCTTAAAGGGCATTTGTTCCAAGGTCCATAACCGCTCTACGTGTTGCAGGAGTGCGGTTTCTCCCTCTGTGACTCGGGAGTGGAGACATCTAGTGGCTGTACTTCGGTTGAGAGATTTGGCGAGCGGGCCTTGGAGAGTCCATCCCAAACGGGTCTCGGCTGCTGCAGGACAGCCTCGGGGTCCGGTATGAACCCGGTCTATCGGGACAATGAGGTCTGCATGGTCGGAGCCTATCAACAGGGTCGGCATAGCATTGTCTATGAGCGGGATCGGTAACTTGCGCAGATGTGCATATTTCTCCATCAGCTTGGCGACGGGGTATGTGTACCGCGACAGTCCTATTTCTTGGCTGGTGAAAGCGTCTGTAATCTGGTACCGTCGCTCAGGCTGGCCGCTTGCTGCGATAGAGAATGAGACATTCTCGCCCTTTATCGTCTTCAAATCTCGTCTTATTGTCCGAATTGTCATTTGGGTTTCGCTTCCCCGCAGCCCTAGCTGGGCCGCAGCGGAGGCGAGCAGAAGGGTCTTCTCTGACCCGTCATCGAGGACGGCGTAAGTGTCCAGGACTTTATTCTGGTAGCTTAGTGTCACACGCACTACTTTTAGGAGTACTCGGGCTCCACTGCTGCTGGCGGGATCGATGTACATGACGCTCGCTTTGCTGCTGGATGGTGCGGGTGAAGGGCGCCGTCTGTTACTGTCGTGAAGTATGTCCAGATGGGCTCCATCGCACTTGGTGCACCTTTTCTTTAAGCGGCATTCGGCTGCCATGTGTGAGCGCGCACAGCGAAAACAGCGCTTGTTGGACTTTATCCATTGACTTGCTTCCTCCGCGTTCAGCTTGGGGAAGGAGTCACATTGCGCTAGCCAGTGTTCTTTCTCACAGTAGGGGCACACTATCTTCCACTTCTCCGTTCTGGAGGGGGTACTGTGGCTCCTGCTGCTCGGTACTGACTCCGATTGGTGCATCACAGTCACCGATCTTCTTCCATCATTTAGTCGTCTGGTTCCTTCTCTGGAGCCAGGGGTGCTCCGTCCGAATGTATCTAGCCGTAGGCTGCTGACTTCTCTCGCCAGGAAGTCTGCTAGATCGAGGAGGTTCGGTTCGGGGCCATTCGGGTCTCGGTGGTCTCTCTGCCGCCTAAAACGCTCCTGTCGAGCGGGCGGCAGCTTCTCCAAGATCCTTTCCACATTTGAGTTGGCGTAAAGTTCATGCCTCCCCTTCTCTCTCTGCGCTCCCAACATCCCTACCAGGGACTGCACTCTGATGGACAGGTCGTCCAGTGCTCGATTGTCTATTGCTGGGGGTAAGCGGTCGATGTGTCGGATCTCCTGGATCACGTAATCCCATATGCGCCCATACCTCTGGTCCAATGCTACCAGCGCTGCTGTGTATGGGGTGGTGGAAGTCGCGTAGGCGAGCGCTATATTATGTGCGCGGGGTACCTTTAAGTGCTTCAGTAGGATGGCGTATTTATGGCGTTCATCCAATACATCCACCAACATGGTCTCCAGACACATGCAGAGTTCTGTATACTGGGCCCGGTTCTCTTGGGTGAAGTCGGGTACCATAGGCGGGCCAATGTATGACGCTGACTGTGGATACATCGGCGAGCGTTGGGGGAGAGGCCTCCTAGGCGAGTCTCCTCCCGCTCCTTGGTATGGGCTGGTACCGGCAGTGTACCATGGCCCGCTTGTCCAGGTGCTGTTCCTCGGTGCGGGTCGTGCGTCGTGCTCACCCGTGTATAGAGTCGGGGGTCTGTAGCGCAGCTCCGCGGGAGTATAGCCTGGGCTGTACCGGACCTCCTGGTCCGGTAGAGTACTGTGCTGTCGTCGGGCGTGGTTCTCCTCCTCTTCCTCTTCGTCTTCAGTTAGGTCATCCAGTGCTTGTAGTCTCTGGTTTAGCCTCTCCACAGGATATGCTGCTCCTTCCCGGTTGCTAGGTCTCGCTTGGACCGGTGGGGGGAGGTGGTCTGTGGGGGGTATAGACCTCGTCTGTTGGTCAAGTTCAGGGTTGTTTACTCGGCTAGGGGATGCCGCCCTGGAGGTGTGTCTAGACGAGTTCCTGGAGCCTCTGGCGGAGGGAGAGGGTGTTGTCCGTCTGATCAGCTGTTCTATTAGTTGCGCTTGCTGTCTGTCGCGCTCTGCGTCCCGTAGAGCACCAGCAGCTGCTCGCTGGCTGTCTGCTCGGTCTCGGGCCACATTCTCTTCCCTCTGAATGCGTCTTATTTCTAGACGTATATGCTCTTCTTCGCTCCGCTGCTGGATCTGCAGTCGGTCGCGTTCAGCAGCGGCGTTCAGGCTGATGAGGAAGGCCTGCTGTAGGGTCCTCTCTGCCTCGCTGGGGGAAGGCGGTTGTATAGGGGAGCCTTCCCTCGGGGTACTCCTTGCGGAGCCTTGGAGCTCTATCTCCACGGTGCTCTCCCCGTCTTCTTCCGTGCCGAGTTCTCTCTCGGTAGCGTTGTATTCCTCCCGGGACTCATCGGGGACTACTTCTTCAGTACTGGCGGGGTGTGAAGTCATGTCTGGTTCCCACTGGTCCCCACCGTGAACTTGGTCAGTTACATTAGAACCCGTAGGGGCCTCTATGGTCGGGGTAGTCTGGGCGTTGGGGTTAGACATACTTTTACTTTCTAGTTTTACCGCGTTTACTGTTAGTAGAAGACTAGGTTGTTGACTGACAGCGTAAGCCTCTAAGTACTGAGGGAGCCGTCGTTCGCGCTGCGGGCGTTGGTTAGGAGGATCGTTTCGTGGAGTGTTCATCATAGGCCATTTCAATATTAATAACACTATATTAATATTACACTAATTACCCTCCGGCTCGAAGGACCAATTGTAACTGAGGGGTACAATTCCCTGACTGTATTACTAGATATGATACTTACTACCACTACCTTTGTACTTTATATTCGGCCACCCAGTACTCGGCATAAATATATTATGATAAACACTCTCACGTAGATGAAACGGATCCAACACAAATGTACGAAGTCGAAGTATGTATTTATTCCTACACAGCAATGGTGTGTAGAGCAAGCACTTAATCACTTAATTACATTTATGAATTGAAATAGTATGCACTTTTATGGCAAAGAGTATTCGTCGGTATATCAATAGAGAATGTCCAATCTCTGATGGCGCAGGCGGTAAATATACAACCTGGAATATTTAAGGAATAATAGCAATGATACTTTAATGATTATAAGACTGGATACACTAGGGGGGTTAATCCGGTCGCTTGTAAGACAACAGGAGTAGGAGGGGGGGGGGTAGAGTCTGGCTGCCTCGTCCGGCTAAGGGTATCCTGGGTGAACCCACAGTAGTGCAGTTCAATGCGCCAGCGATCCTTGGACCACAGATGAAAGCAGCTGGACTCTCTGTGGGCCGGCTCTCTCCGGTCCACGGAGGAGAGACGTGAAGCGACCTCGTCTTGCAGAGCGCCTCCTCACCTTGCGTCCTCTCCAGGGGGGGGGGTTCCAACACACGGCAGTGTCGGGGGTCTTTATCCATGGAATAATCACTGTACACAAAGCATAATCCGTGCCTGGGAAGGCGGGCTGTCGTCGGTAGAATAATCCGGTATGCAGGTCCACTCGCTCGTCGGCTCTGGGGCTCCTCGGGTGCAGCCTCACATGGGGTCGACCATCCTGGATAAGCAGCCAGTTCTCTGCCCGAAATGATGGGGTACTGACTACGGTAGTATTCTCACCGCACGAAGCACTACATATGAATAGACTATTATTAGCTTAATAGACTACGTCCAACTCGACGATATAGTGCCAAATATGACTATTCAAATATTAATATACACGATGTCTCAATACCGATGGTAGGCCGAACTTGGCCTTACTCCCACACGTGGCGTCGCGGGGAGGCTTTACGTCTGTCACTCTATTGGAGGGTAAGAAACTGGACTGAAAAAGGAAGTCCTACTTTAGTAGCGCAGTATATATACGCACTATGAACAAATAGTCCCATTAGTGGTGCGGTAGCCAGATTCCTACGCGGAACTAGGACTTGTTCGTACATGTTGAGCGGTACGTTTGAACTGGGTCTGGGGGGTATGGCAGCCTGGCACCAAGGTCTCGACCAATAGTAGAATGGAGACTATTATGGGATGTTCAGTAGGCTAGAATGGATATTCAATGCATATTGTACAAGGAATATACAAGGGATATCAGGGAATATTAGAGAATATACAAATACAATTAAATATATATATACAAATAAATATATATATTCGGTTTAATCTGGCCCTTCACAACAGCCACCCCCTGATTGGTCCCAGACCTAATCAGTTAAGCAGAGACAGATTAATCGCGTTGTCTATTTACACATAAGGGTTTGCTGTAGGGGTCAGTCAACTTCACAAAGTCATAGGGTTATAGGGTCATGGTCATCATCGATTGTGTCTGGGAGTCGGGGCAGTTCTATGAGCCTCGCCACGGGACGGGTGTAAGTGCGACCCTGGACAAGCACTTCAGCTGCTCGGACCTTGCCGTCGGCACCGGTGATCACTTTGCTTACGCGGCCGGCCGGCCACATAGCTCTGGGCAGTGATTGATCAATAATCATGACGACTGTTCCTTCTGTCAAATTGTCTCTCTCCTTTACCCACTTCTGGCGGGTCTGTAGAGACGGTAGGTAGTGCAGTAGGAATGTCCTTTGTTGTGCACTCTCTATGGTAGTGCAATCATCTATGTTGGGGTCTGCGGAGATAACAGTGCTCAATCCACAGAACACAGGCTTCTTATTCTCAGCCTCCTCCTGACTGGCTTCCCTCGGGATAGGCGTGGGCCACTCTCCTTCCGGGAGCTTTAGGAATGCTGGGCCGTCACTGTAGACATTGCGACGGGTGAGGTCATCTAGGGGCATTCCCCGGGTGATGACGTCAGCTGGGTTCTGTTTTGTATCAACGTAGCGCCACTCTGTTTCTCCGGTTAACTCTTCGGTTAAGTCTTGAATCTCGGTGACTCTGACTCCCACGAAGACTTTGTACTTGCATGAGTCCGATTTGATCCAGGCGAGTACTGTCGTGGAATCTGACCACAGGATTGTTCTAGACACCGGTATGGTGAGCTCACGTTGGATGAGCGTGGCTAGGTGCGCTCCGGCTAGGGCTGCGCAGAGCTCTAGGCGTGGGATAGATTGTTGCTTGCGTGGGGCTATTCTCGAGCGGGCGAGGACAAATGCTGTGTAGATCTCTCCCCCCTCTTCTTGGGCCCGCAAGTAGGCTACTGATCCGTATGCGACCTCTGAGGCGTCACTGAAGACGTGTAAGTCCATTTTACATGTCTCTGGCCTCACCGTGGGTGGGAAGTAGCTTCGGCGCATATTAACGCCTGGGAGTGAGTGGAGCTCCATCTCCCACTCTCTCCAGGTGGATGCAAGGTGTGCGGGAATGGGGTCGTCCCAGCCCTGGTCCTTGTCCCACAATGCTCGTACAATCATTTTTGCCCTGGTGGTGTATGGTAGAATACATCCTAGCGGGTCATATTGTCGGGCGAGTGTTGTGTACACACTCCGTCTGGTGGTCGGCGCCGCCGCCGGCCTTCCCTGCTCCGTAGTCAGGGGCTTGTGTCTGTAGTGAAGCGAATCTGTTTTGAATCGCCACACCAATCCCAGGGTCATCTCCTGGGCTTCTCCCGGGATTGTAGCCATCCAGGTCTCGCTGCTGGCTGCCTTGTCCTCGGAGGAGAGGCTGCGCAGTACTTGCGGATCGCTGCTGGCCCACTGCCTGAGATCAAAGCCGCCTTTGATCAATGAGGCGCGGAGTTTAATCAGGAGAGCCTCGGCTTCTTCCTGGGTTGAAAGGCTTTGTAGACAGTTGTCTACGTAGAAGCTGTTCTTTACGCTGTGTCGGACCTCTTCGTCCGCTGCTGGGTCCTCTGCTACATGTTTCTGTAGTGCAAATGTAGCACAGCAGGGGCTGCACGTCGTTCCGAAGGGGAGGACTTCCCATTGGTAGATGGCTGGGTGCTCATCTCCTGGCTTCTCTCTCCATAGGAACCGTAACAGGGGCTTGTCCTCCTCTACTAATCTCACCTGCAGGAACATTCCTTTAATGTCCCCGCTGATGGCCACCTTTTCCTGGCGGAAGCGGAGTAGAACGCCGAGTAGGGAGGGGCCGAGTGTGGGACCGGGCAGTAACTCTTTATTCAGATTTTGGGATCCGATCTGGTAGCTGCAGTTAAATACTATGCGGTCTTTACCGTTGTGATGGACCTTGTGGTGAGGCACGTACCACGATTCAGTGGTCTGGTCAGCCTCTTTAATGTCCATCTTTGTGACGTGTCCCGCTGTGATGAGCTTCTCAATCTCAGCGCGGTATACACTCTCTTGGGCGGGGTTCTTGGCTAAGCGCCGCTCCGTGTTCAGCAGGTACCGTTCTGTGGCGTCTGTCTTGGCGTGGAACGTAGGCATTCCTTCTCGCCGCAGGAGTGGCGTGGCGTATCTCAACACGCCGTTGACCGGGACTCTCTTGGTCCCTGTCTCGAGGAGGTGAATGGCGTAAATGTCATCTTTAGAGCGAATGTCTTTCTTTCCGTTCTTAAAGGGCATTTGTTCCAAGGTCCATAACCGCTCTACGTGTTGCAGGAGTGCGGTTTCTCCCTCTGTGACTCGGGAGTGGAGACATCTAGTGGCTGTACTTCGGTTGAGAGATTTGGCGAGCGGGCCTTGGAGAGTCCATCCCAAACGGGTCTCGGCTGCTGCAGGACAGCCTCGGGGTCCGGTATGAACCCGGTCTATCGGGACAATGAGGTCTGCATGGTCGGAGCCTATCAACAGGGTCGGCATAGCATTGTCTATGAGCGGGATCGGTAACTTGCGCAGATGTGCATATTTCTCCATCAGCTTGGCGACGGGGTATGTGTACCGCGACAGTCCTATTTCTTGGCTGGTGAAAGCGTCTGTAATCTGGTACCGTCGCTCAGGCTGGCCGCTTGCTGCGATAGAGAATGAGACATTCTCGCCCTTTATCGTCTTCAAATCTCGTCTTATTGTCCGAATTGTCATTTGGGTTTCGCTTCCCCGCAGCCCTAGCTGGGCCGCAGCGGAGGCGAGCAGAAGGGTCTTCTCTGACCCGTCATCGAGGACGGCGTAAGTGTCCAGGACTTTATTCTGGTAGCTTAGTGTCACACGCACTACTTTTAGGAGTACTCGGGCTCCACTGCTGCTGGCGGGATCGATGTACATGACGCTCGCTTTGCTGCTGGATGGTGCGGGTGAAGGGCGCCGTCTGTTACTGTCGTGAAGTATGTCCAGATGGGCTCCATCGCACTTGGTGCACCTTTTCTTTAAGCGGCATTCGGCTGCCATGTGTGAGCGCGCACAGCGAAAACAGCGCTTGTTGGACTTTATCCATTGACTTGCTTCCTCCGCGTTCAGCTTGGGGAAGGAGTCACATTGCGCTAGCCAGTGTTCTTTCTCACAGTAGGGGCACACTATCTTCCACTTCTCCGTTCTGGAGGGGGTACTGTGGCTCCTGCTGCTCGGTACTGACTCCGATTGGTGCATCACAGTCACCGATCTTCTTCCATCATTTAGTCGTCTGGTTCCTTCTCTGGAGCCAGGGGTGCTCCGTCCGAATGTATCTAGCCGTAGGCTGCTGACTTCTCTCGCCAGGAAGTCTGCTAGATCGAGGAGGTTCGGTTCGGGGCCATTCGGGTCTCGGTGGTCTCTCTGCCGCCTAAAACGCTCCTGTCGAGCGGGCGGCAGCTTCTCCAAGATCCTTTCCACATTTGAGTTGGCGTAAAGTTCATGCCTCCCCTTCTCTCTCTGCGCTCCCAACATCCCTACCAGGGACTGCACTCTGATGGACAGGTCGTCCAGTGCTCGATTGTCTATTGCTGGGGGTAAGCGGTCGATGTGTCGGATCTCCTGGATCACGTAATCCCATATGCGCCCATACCTCTGGTCCAATGCTACCAGCGCTGCTGTGTATGGGGTGGTGGAAGTCGCGTAGGCGAGCGCTATATTATGTGCGCGGGGTACCTTTAAGTGCTTCAGTAGGATGGCGTATTTATGGCGTTCATCCAATACATCCACCAACATGGTCTCCAGACACATGCAGAGTTCTGTATACTGGGCCCGGTTCTCTTGGGTGAAGTCGGGTACCATAGGCGGGCCAATGTATGACGCTGACTGTGGATACATCGGCGAGCGTTGGGGGAGAGGCCTCCTAGGCGAGTCTCCTCCCGCTCCTTGGTATGGGCTGGTACCGGCAGTGTACCATGGCCCGCTTGTCCAGGTGCTGTTCCTCGGTGCGGGTCGTGCGTCGTGCTCACCCGTGTATAGAGTCGGGGGTCTGTAGCGCAGCTCCGCGGGAGTATAGCCTGGGCTGTACCGGACCTCCTGGTCCGGTAGAGTACTGTGCTGTCGTCGGGCGTGGTTCTCCTCCTCTTCCTCTTCGTCTTCAGTTAGGTCATCCAGTGCTTGTAGTCTCTGGTTTAGCCTCTCCACAGGATATGCTGCTCCTTCCCGGTTGCTAGGTCTCGCTTGGACCGGTGGGGGGAGGTGGTCTGTGGGGGGTATAGACCTCGTCTGTTGGTCAAGTTCAGGGTTGTTTACTCGGCTAGGGGATGCCGCCCTGGAGGTGTGTCTAGACGAGTTCCTGGAGCCTCTGGCGGAGGGAGAGGGTGTTGTCCGTCTGATCAGCTGTTCTATTAGTTGCGCTTGCTGTCTGTCGCGCTCTGCGTCCCGTAGAGCACCAGCAGCTGCTCGCTGGCTGTCTGCTCGGTCTCGGGCCACATTCTCTTCCCTCTGAATGCGTCTTATTTCTAGACGTATATGCTCTTCTTCGCTCCGCTGCTGGATCTGCAGTCGGTCGCGTTCAGCAGCGGCGTTCAGGCTGATGAGGAAGGCCTGCTGTAGGGTCCTCTCTGCCTCGCTGGGGGAAGGCGGTTGTATAGGGGAGCCTTCCCTCGGGGTACTCCTTGCGGAGCCTTGGAGCTCTATCTCCACGGTGCTCTCCCCGTCTTCTTCCGTGCCGAGTTCTCTCTCGGTAGCGTTGTATTCCTCCCGGGACTCATCGGGGACTACTTCTTCAGTACTGGCGGGGTGTGAAGTCATGTCTGGTTCCCACTGGTCCCCACCGTGAACTTGGTCAGTTACATTAGAACCCGTAGGGGCCTCTATGGTCGGGGTAGTCTGGGCGTTGGGGTTAGACATACTTTTACTTTCTAGTTTTACCGCGTTTACTGTTAGTAGAAGACTAGGTTGTTGACTGACAGCGTAAGCCTCTAAGTACTGAGGGAGCCGTCGTTCGCGCTGCGGGCGTTGGTTAGGAGGATCGTTTCGTGGAGTGTTCATCATAGGCCATTTCAATATTAATAACACTATATTAATATTACACTAATTACCCTCCGGCTCGAAGGACCAATTGTAACTGAGGGGTACAATTCCCTGACTGTATTACTAGATATGATACTTACTACCACTACCTTTGTACTTTATATTCGGCCACCCAGTACTCGGCATAAATATATTATGATAAACACTCTCACGTAGATGAAACGGATCCAACACAAATGTACGAAGTCGAAGTATGTATTTATTCCTACACAGCAATGGTGTGTAGAGCAAGCACTTAATCACTTAATTACATTTATGAATTGAAATAGTATGCACTTTTATGGCAAAGAGTATTCGTCGGTATATCAATAGAGAATGTCCAATCTCTGATGGCGCAGGCGGTAAATATACAACCTGGAATATTTAAGGAATAATAGCAATGATACTTTAATGATTATAAGACTGGATACACTAGGGGGGTTAATCCGGTCGCTTGTAAGACAACAGGAGTAGGAGGGGGGGGGGGTAGAGTCTGGCTGCCTCGTCCGGCTAAGGGTATCCTGGGTGAACCCACAGTAGTGCAGTTCAATGCGCCAGCGATCCTTGGACCACAGATGAAAGCAGCTGGACTCTCTGTGGGCCGGCTCTCTCCGGTCCACGGGGGAGAGACGTGAAGCGACCTCGTCTTGCAGAGCGCCTCCTCACCTTGCGTCCTCTCCAGGGGGGGGGGTTCCAACACACGGCAGTGTCGGGGGTCTTTATCCATGGAATAATCACTGTACACAAAGCATAATCCGTGCCTGGGAAGGCGGGCTGTCGTCGGTAGAATAATCCGGTATACAGGTCCACTCGCTCGTCGGCTCTGGGGCTCCTCGGGTGCAGCCTCACATGGGGTCGACCATCCTGGATAAGCAGCCAGTTCTCTGCCCGAAACGATGGGGTACTGACTACGGTAGTATTCTCACCGCACGAAGCACTACATATGAATAGACTATTATTAGCTTAATAGACTACGTCCAACTCGACGATATAGTGCCAAATATGACTATTCAAATATTAATATACACGATGTCTCAATACCGATGGTAGGCCGAACTTGGCCTTACTCCCACACGTGGCGTCGCGGGGAGGCTTTACGTCTGTCACTCTATTGGAGGGTAAGAAACTGGACTGAAAAAGGAAGTCCTACTTTAGTAGCGCAGTATATATACGCACTATGAACAAATAGTCCCATTAGTGGTGCGGTAGCCAGATTCCTACGCGGAACTAGGACTTGTTCGTACATGTTGAGCGGTACGTTTGAACTGGGTCTGGGGGGTATGGCAGCCTGGCACCAAGGTCTCGACCAATAGTAGAATGGAGACTATTATGGGATGTTCAGTAGGCTAGAATGGATATTCAATGCATATTGTACAAGGAATATACAAGGGATATCAGGGAATATTAGAGAATATACAAATACAATTAAATATATATATACAAATAAATATATATATTCGGTTTAATCTGGCCCTTCACAACAGTCCTAATATTATAGATACTATATCTATATCTGTACATATTCCTTCCCTACTCTTACTAGTTAAGCTGCTGGCCAGTATGACTTACTATATATATTATTGACATGCTATCAGAGTTGTGTGGATTTTATGCAGGTCTGAAGGATTATTATGCATATATTACAGGTATGGGCAGGGTAATAGTAGAAAGACATAAATATAGGCGACATTTATGACATACTCAACATACATGACATTTATGGCATATAGGGACATATCATCATATACAGCAATAAGTTCATAAGCAATTACTGGAGCCTGCATGGGGAGAAAAGGCTCGCTATAGCCTCCGCGTGAGCCACTTCAAAATATACTCATATCCTGTGGAATTAGCGAGAGCATTTGCACTAATTGTCGTTAATTGGCCATAATAGCGTGTTCCAGAACAGAGGAGGGGGCCTGATTCAGCTGGTTAAGGACGCCTTTGGAAAATTCCACAATTAAGGAAGCAGCTATAGACTCGAATTCACCTGCATATAGAGAAGCACGTTATAATTCTAAGTGCCTGCGATTAACATGGCCTGCACGGTATAGTGGGTGCCCATGCCCAATGTGCCCATGGCTGTCATTTATATAACATATTGTGGATGTTTGTGGATAAAATAACATTCAGTATCTATAGCTTGTTTATTTGGAGGACAAAACATATTGAAAGAGGCCTTCAAAAAGGATATAGGCTATATATGCTAACCATTTTCAAGTCTATGGTTTATATATGCGCGCCCCCTATAATAGGGCTATTGTGTTGGATTATTAGCCTTGGTGCCGTGAAATATGCTGATCGTGCTGCTCAGGTTGAAAGCCATTAACACACGCACGGTGGAGTGTCACGGTTCCCCGCCAGTGATCCCCGCATCGCATGCACGGAAGATTGCGCGTGTCCTCCAGTGCTTCACCGCGGTGGAGAGGGAGCCGTGATGACCCCGCTATTCATCCAGTGCTTCACCGCGGTGCATGGAGAGGGAGCCGTGACCCCGTTATTCATCTGGCTTTAGCCTCCATGGCACCTGTTCACGTGTTCATAGCGTTTACAGGCGGATGTGGATATATATATATATTATATTAATATACGGTAAGAATATACCTGGGGGGTTATACGCTGCTGCCTGCTGGCCAGTATATGACTTACTGCCATAGTGTCTTTAAACCTGTATCACTCACTGTACAAGGTATAGGGGTATATACATTTATTGTATAAACATATAAATAAACAAACACGTAAACATATAAACATTTATTATTGTTATTATAACTACATCAAGACCAGTGGTGTGTTTTTTTTTTTTTATCGCACGTCGATTGTACAATCCAATCCACTTTATTTATAAAGCACATTTAAAAACAACAAAGTTGACCAAATTGCTACAAGTCCCACAACATAAGACATGAAAGAAATTGAATAAAAGCACACGATAAAAACAAATACAATATGTCACATAAAAAATCAGTTTTTGTCCGAAAGCCAGAGCAAATAAATGTGTCTTGAGGCGTGATTTGAACACCTGCAATATAGTCCGAATGATGTCGATATGAATCAAACCGAGCTGGTTCTCCAACGCTGGGAGGTTGTGAACTATATAACTCCGCAGTCC
>NC_140167.1:2272960-2277960 GCF_963971535.1 Notolepis coatsorum | reverse complement strand
GCGCTATATAGAAATGATAGATTTATTATTATTATTATTATTATTATTATTATTATTATTATTATTATTATTATTATTATTATTATTATTATTATTATAACGTCCATTTGTTTATTCCTGTGTCCTCTATAGTCTCCCGGTTCATGGGCTCCTCCGCGGGCATGAACATGAACATGCACGGCGGCAGCATGGGCAGCCTCAGCTCCCTGGCGGACGTGGGCAAAGGCGGCATGGGGCCCCTCTCTCAGCACGCAGGGGCCCCCCGCAGGAAGCGACGGGTGCTGTTCTCCCAGGCGCAGGTGAGGGACCCTGATGTAAACAAGACGAAAGTCTTTCTCTGGTCTGCATCCCGTTAACACATTGTGTATATTGAGCCGTACTGTATTGTAGCCATTCTGTACAATCTGTTAAATAAAGTTTTCATTCCTTCATTCCTTCATCCACGCAGGTGTACGAGCTGGAGCGGCGCTTCAAGCAGCAGAAGTACCTGTCGGCGCCCGAGAGAGAGCACCTGGCCAGCATGATCCACCTCACGCCGACGCAGGTCACTATATACACCTGGATGTCATGTATGTCCCTATGCCATAAGTGTCATGATGTCATGTATGTTGTGTATGTCACAAATGTCCTGATGAATTGAAAATGGGGGACCCTGATGTAAACAAGACGAAAGTCTTTCTCTGGTCTGCATCCCCTTAACAATTGTGTGTATTGAGCAGCTGTACTGTATTGTACCCATTCTGCAATCTGGTAATAAAGTTTTCAATCATTCATCCACCCGTCCGTCCACCAGGTGAAGATCTGGTTCCAGAACCACCGCTACAAGATGAAGCGCCAGGCCAAGGACAAGGTGTCCCAGCATGCCATGCAGCAGCAGGAGGGGGGGGGCGGCGGCTCCTGTCAGCAGCTGTCTCCGCGGCGGGTGGCGGTGCCCGTGCTGGTGAAGGACGGGAAGCCGTGCCAGGGCAGCGGTCACCCTCCTCCGGCCGCCGCGCAGCAGAGCCACGGCCTGCACCAGCAGCAGGGCGGCAACGTGATGCTCATGTCCGGGAACAACAACAGCAGCAGCAGCGCGCCCCTGGGGGGGGGGCTGCATCACCACCACCACCAGACCCAGGGGGGGGGCAGCACGGGGCACTCGCCGGATTTGGCGCAGCAACAAAGCCCGCCGTCGCTCCTCCAGAGCCAGGTGTCCGCCGGCCTGTCTCACCTGAGCTCCTCCTCCTCCGGGCCCGGCGGCGCGGAGTACGGCGCGGCCCTGCAGTGTTCCGCCTTGCTCTACGGCAGGACGTGGTGACACGTGACAACAACATGGCGGGCGCCGGCCGCACGCGCGCGAGACGAACTGTATAAACACTCGCGTTGTTTTATTAAGAGACGGACATTGAAGACGCCTTTTCCTCCTCTCGCGATACTCAACGGGACACACTGTATATACGTGCGTGTGCAGCACGTGCGTCGGCACTCTTTTGGGAAGGTTATTATTATGGAAGAAGACGAAGAAGAAAAAACTTTTAACCACTAACTCTCTACGGATGTGCGAGTGCAGATCTTTTGGAATTATTATTATTTATGTAAATTATACTCGAGAAATAGACAGGGTCAGAGTTCATATGGGCCGCCCCTGCTTTGGGTTAGTTGGGGCGAAGAGGCCGCGACGAGAGACTGTGTTTAACCCCCCCCCACCCCCCACACACAGACGGTTTATAATAGAATTTAATGTGAGTAATATACCTATAGCTTGTATATTTCTGTAAAAGGTTTGAATTGAATACATAGTTTTTAGCTCTCTATGTTGTTGTACAAAGTTTTTAATTAATGCTTATTGTTGTCGTTACATTGGTATTTGTATACGTTTTATTTCTTTGTAACTTATATAGATATTTGACGTAGGGTCTAATAATACAAAACAGTCCTATTAATAAATTATGGAAACGAAATTCAGATATTTTATTTTTTACTGTGGTCCTATAATCTTTTTATTCTGAAATAGTCCCTTGGAAAAGAAAACTAAAATTTGATAAAACTGTGTTGTGAATTAACTAAGCTGGACTGCTATTATTATATTATTATTTATTATTATTATTATTATTATTTTTATTAGTATTATTATTATTATTATTATTATTATTATTATTATTATTGCTTTTGTTGTTATTATCATTATTATTGATAGTAATTGTATAGTACACCAACAACTACTACTAACGATAATAGTAATAATAAATAACAACAACAACAACAACAACAACAACAATAATGATAATAATAATAATAATAATAACAAATGATGGTAATTCCAATTGTCCCATATTTCATGCATCCCATGTTCTTTAAATAAGGACACTAGATGTTTAATGACTCTAGTATCTTAGATTAAATAGCTGATATTGGGCCCAGCTCACCCCGCTGTGAAGCGCCGCTGCAATTGTTTCCATTTTCACTCTATAGCTGTTTTGACGTTTTCCTTTGTGTGTGATTTTCTTGGATTTCGTCTCTTGACAAATCACACACACAGTGCATCTAGAGTCTATAGACTTATCGTCCCAAGGCCGGTCTGACATATAGACTTATCGTCCCAGGGCTGGTCTGACACTCATCACGTCGCCTCGCAGAGTCAACTCAACCTGCGGCATGTAGATACCGAGGGGTGCGCTTGTTTTCCATGCATGCCGGGCGTGAGTCAGAGAAAGAGAGCTTTAGAACGTCTTGCGCTTGTTTTCCATGCATGCCGGGCGTGAGTCAGAGAAAGAGAGCTTTAGAACGTCTCTCATGGCCCCCGAGATCAAACGCAGACCTTTGCTCAAAGGAACTCCTTATCGATAGATAGAATCCCTGAGCAAACATCACCACCTTCTCAAATAACTTAAAGACACTGCTATCAGAGGTGTATAGGAGTTTGGTTTATCAATAATCAATCAGAGAATTGAAAGGGAACGGGGCTGTTTGTTTTGCGTATTGATAAGAAACCAAGCCGTCGAGTGTGTGACCGTAAAAAAAAAAGATCTTGAAAAGATTTGTTTTACTGCTTTGCTTTATTTGGCCATATAGCTTATTTGGAGAAAACCACGTTTAAAGGCTGCAGCCGCGGTGTTGAAAAAGCCGTTTTTAAAGCCACTCACAGCACATTATATAGGTCAATGTATAGCTTAATGTCATTGGAGAACTAATAGGTGTTATATATCGTGCTTTTAGCCCATAGTGTTTGATATTGTGATCTATTGATATACATGATGCTGAAGGCAGTCCATTGATTAGCTGGAAATGATCTCATTTCAAACGAGCGTCTTTGTGAAGCATGCGGACACTGTCAGATCGAAGACGCCCGTTTTGATTTTATTGACAGTCGTCGTGATAATTTAGTCTATTTAAACTTTTCTCCTGCTATATATCGTCTCTCAATTACCCCACCGATATTTTTTTTATTATTATAATAATAATACTAATAATAATTTGAAACACCAAATGCCTTGAAGATGTGTTTCTGAGCCGATAGACACATTTGGACTAAATCATGAATTGTGTCCTATATATATATATATAAAGGATAAAGGCTCTTTTCGGAAGCCACCCATTTCATTTGTAAAAATAAAAAATAAAAATAAATGCGTATTTAAGTGAAGACCTATGTTTTGCTTGATAGCCAATCTAACCACTAATTATTCATTAAACCGCGTGTCGTCCAACGTTGAATAAGGCACTTATCGCGAGAAGTCCGAAAAAGCCTAGTACTATAATAAGCTTCAAGTGATAATAATAAATGTGTCATGTTGACCAACTTGAAGGCTAAAACGTATATATCGCTTATGATATGTCGCATCATATATGCGCCCCTGTGCGTGACGCTTCTAGCCTCTAACGCGCGGCTCTGACCCGGGGGGTCGCGGTTTAATGGGACGCTTTCTCGCTTGTTATTACCCCCATCGTGTCTATATTATGCTGAGCCAGTGTAACATGATGTAATAGAACGATATTAATACTAAACGACCTGCAGTGAGACTCCTTTGTGCTGCAGGACGCCTCGCAGTGAAACAGGTGCGGAGAGAGAGAGAGGCCGCGGGTCCGAGAGACAGAACAGAACAGGCCGCGTAGCCTCCTCCTTTCATCGGTACACGAACTGGACTGATTACCGGCGACATGTATTATAGCCCAATAACAGCCTATACTACAACGATTTAATTAGATTCACCGCAGCAGTGTATAAATCGTGACACGTTTTGTTTTGTTTTGTTTCCCCCGCTGAGAATAACTTTATGGGATTAACCATGTCATCTGTCAGCAGCAGATCTGTTTGTAAGAAGACCTTTAAGTCGAGAGAGAGAGAGAGAACACACCCGGACCACCGTTTAGGCTCCTTCCCCCCCAAAGGCCCACTATAATACTATGGGGACGTTTCCATGAAGCGAAATCTCCCGAAACTGTGTCCTTCTCTATTAGGTATTATTTGCCAGGAGGACGGTTTTGTTCGGTATAGAGAGAACTGAGAACTTTGGGATTACATTAACATGTCTTTGGCGCGGTGTGTGGTCTGTGGTCTCTCTCTCTCGGGGGGCTTGTAGCTGTTGAGATGACTTATTGGAAGCGTGTGTGCTCTCAGTCTCAGCGCCCTCCTTTGTGGAGGAGACACACAGTACAACTGGCCCTGGATCAGTCTGTCTCTATGCCGGGCAGGTCTCCATAAACCCCAAGCAATTAGTCCCTATAATCTCACGGTGATCATATTTAAGTTAGAGCTGTGGTGGGTCTGTTTACTAGCCTATAATATACATTTTAGAATCCAATACTGGTTCTAGCTATTGCGGTGTGACGCGCATGGTCAGTATGTGAGCCAATATGCAGATCATAATTTACATAATATGCTTTAATGGTAGATGCAGAAAGAGATAATAATCGAATTTCTAAACGCGGATAGCTACTCCACACATGCATAAATATAATATATACAACTACTGAATTGGGCCAAGTAAGTGTATATGGTTTGTATATGAAGATATACTGAA
>NC_140167.1:2247960-2267960 GCF_963971535.1 Notolepis coatsorum | reverse complement strand
ACTAACTCTCTTGTTGTTGTCATGTAGACTAACTCTCTTGTTGTTGTCATGTAGACTAACTCTCTTGTTGTTGTCATGTAGACTAACTCCATTGTTGTTGTCATGTAGACTAACTCTCTTGTTGTTGTCATGTAGACTAACTCCCTTGTTGTTGTCATGTAGACTAACTCTCTTGTTGTTGTCATGTAGACTAACTCCCTTGTTGTTGTCATGTAGACTAACTCTCTTGTTGTTGTCATGTAGACTAACTCCCTTGTTGTTGTCATGTAGACTAACTCCCTTGTTGTTGTCATGTAGACTAACTCTCTTGTTGTTGTCATGTAGACTAACTCTCTTGTTGTTGTCATGTAGACTAACTCCCTTGTTGTTGTCATGTAGACTAACTCCCTTGTTGTTGTCATGTAGACTAACTCTCTTGTTGTCATGTAGATTAACTCTCTTGTTGTTGTCATGTAGACTAACTCCCTTGTTGTTGTCATGTAGACTAACTCCCTTGTTGTTGTCATGTAGACTAACTCTCTTGTTGTTGTCATGTAGACTAACTCTCTTGTTGTTGTCATGTAGACTAACTCTCTTGTTGTTGTCATGTAGACTAACTCTCTTGTTGTTGTCATGTAGACTAACTCCCTTGTTGTTGTCATGTAGACTAACTCTCTTGTTGTTGTCATGTAGACCAACTCTCTTGTTGTTGTCATGTAGACTAACTCCCTTGTTGTTGTCATGTAGACTAACTCTCTTGTTGTTGTCATGTAGACTAACTCCCTTGTTGTTGTCATGTAGACTAACTCTCTTGTTGTTGTCATGTAGACTAACTCTCTTGTTGTCATGTAGACTAACTCTCTTGTTGTTGTCATGTAGACCAACTCTCTTGTTGTTGTCATGTAGACTAACTCCCTTGTTGTTGTCATGTAGACTAACTCTCTTGTTGTTGTCATGTAGACTAACCCCCTTGTTGTTGTCATGTAGACTAACTCCCTTGTTGTTGTCATGTAGACTAACTCTCTTGTTGTCATGTAGACTAACTCTCTTGTTGTTGTCATGTAGACTAACTCCCTTGTTGTTGTCATGTAGACTAACTCCATTGTTGTTGTCATGTAGACTAACTCTCTTGTTGTTGTCATGTAGACTAACTCCCTTGTTGTTGTCATGTAGACTAACTCTCTTGTTGTTGTCATGTAGACTAACTCTCTTGTTGTTGTCATGTAGACTAACTCTCTTGTTGTCATGTAGACTAACTCCCTTGTTGTTGTCATGTAGACTAACTCTCTTGTTGTTGTCATGTAGACTAACTCTCTTGTTGTCATGTAGACTAACTCCCTTGTTGTTGTCATGTAGACTAACTCCCTTGTTGTTGTCATGTAGACTAACTCTCTTGTTGTTGTCATGTAGACTAACTCCCTTGTTGTTGTCATGTAGACTAACTCTATTGTTGTTTTCATGTAGGCTAACTCTATTGTTGTTGTCATGTAGACTAACTCCCTTGTTGTTGTCATGTAGACTAACTCCCTTGTTGTTGTCATGTAGACTAACTATCTTGTTGTTGTCATGTAGACTAACTCTCTTGTTGTTGTCATGTAGACTAACTCTCTTGTTGTTGTCATGTAGACTAACTCCCTTGTTGTTGTCATGTAGACTAACTCTCTTGTTGTTGTCATGTAGACTAACTCCCTTGTTGTTGTCATGTAGACTAACTCTCTTGTTGTTGTCATGTAGACTAACTCTCTTGTTGTTGTCATGTAGACTAACGCTCTTGTTGTTGTCATGTAGACTAACTCTCTTGTTGTTGTCATGTAGACTAACTCCCTTGTTGTTGTCATGTAGACTAACTCTCTTGTTGTTGTCATGTAGACTAACTCTCTTGTTGTTGTCATGTAGACTAACTCCCTTGTTGTCATGTAGACTAACTCTCTTGTTGTCATGTAGACTAACTCTCTTGTTCTTGTCATGTAGACTAACTCTCTTGTTGTTGTCATGTAGACTAACTCCCTTGTTGTCATGTAGACTAACTCTCTTGTTGTCATGTAGACTAACTCTCTTGTTGTTGTCATGTAGACTAACTCCCTTGTTGTTGTCATGTAGACTAACTCCCTTGTTGTTGTCATGTAGACTAACTCCCTTGTTGTTGTCATGTAGACTAACTCCCTTGTTGTCATGTAGACTAACTCTCTTGTTGTCATGTAGACTAACTCTCTTGTTGTTGTCATGTAGACTAACTCTCTTGTTGTTGTCATGTAGACTAACTCCCTTGTTGTTGTCATGTAGACTAACTCTCTTGTTGTTGTCATGTAGACTAACTCCCTTGTTGTTGTCATGTAGACTAACTCTCTTGTTGTTGTCATGTAGACTAACTCCCTTGTTGTTGTCATGTAGACTAACTCCCTTGTTGTTGTCATGTAGACTAACTCTCTTGTTGTTGTCATGTAGACTAACTCTCTTGTTGTTGTCATGTAGACTAACTCCCTTGTTGTTGTCATGTAGACTAACTCCCTTGTTGTTGTCATGTAGACTAACTCTCTTGTTGTCATGTAGATTAACTCTCTTGTTGTTGTCATGTAGACTAACTCCCTTGTTGTTGTCATGTAGACTAACTCCCTTGTTGTTGTCATGTAGACTAACTCTCTTGTTGTTGTCATGTAGACTAACTCTCTTGTTGTTGTCATGTAGACTAACTCTCTTGTTGTTGTCATGTAGACTAACTCTCTTGTTGTTGTCATGTAGACTAACTCCCTTGTTGTTGTCATGTAGACTAACTCTCTTGTTGTTGTCATGTAGACCAACTCTCTTGTTGTTGTCATGTAGACTAACTCCCTTGTTGTTGTCATGTAGACTAACTCTCTTGTTGTTGTCATGTAGACTAACTCCCTTGTTGTTGTCATGTAGACTAACTCTCTTGTTGTTGTCATGTAGACTAACTCTCTTGTTGTCATGTAGACTAACTCTCTTGTTGTTGTCATGTAGACCAACTCTCTTGTTGTTGTCATGTAGACTAACTCCCTTGTTGTTGTCATGTAGACTAACTCTCTTGTTGTTGTCATGTAGACTAACCCCCTTGTTGTTGTCATGTAGACTAACTCCCTTGTTGTTGTCATGTAGACTAACTCTCTTGTTGTCATGTAGACTAACTCTCTTGTTGTTGTCATGTAGACTAACTCCCTTGTTGTTGTCATGTAGACTAACTCCCTTGTTGTTGTCATGTAGACTAACTCCATTGTTGTTGTCATGTAGACTAACTCTCTTGTTGTTGTCATGTAGACTAACTCCCTTGTTGTTGTCATGTAGACTAACTCTCTTGTTGTTGTCATGTAGACTAACTCTCTTGTTGTTGTCATGTAGACTAACTCTCTTGTTGTCATGTAGACTAACTCCCTTGTTGTTGTCATGTAGACTAACTCTCTTGTTGTTGTCATGTAGACTAACTCTCTTGTTGTCATGTAGACTAACTCCCTTGTTGTTGTCATGTAGACTAACTCCCTTGTTGTTGTCATGTAGACTAACTCTCTTGTTGTTGTCATGTAGACTAACTCCCTTGTTGTTGTCATGTAGACTAACTCTATTGTTGTTTTCATGTAGGCTAACTCTATTGTTGTTGTCATGTAGACTAACTCCCTTGTTGTTGTCATGTAGACTAACTCCCTTGTTGTTGTCATGTAGACTAACTATCTTGTTGTTGTCATGTAGACTAACTCTCTTGTTGTTGTCATGTAGACTAACTCTCTTGTTGTTGTCATGTAGACTAACTCCCTTGTTGTTGTCATGTAGACTAACTCTCTTGTTGTTGTCATGTAGACTAACTCCCTTGTTGTTGTCATGTAGACTAACTCTCTTGTTGTTGTCATGTAGACTAACTCTCTTGTTGTTGTCATGTAGACTAACGCTCTTGTTGTTGTCATGTAGACTAACTCTCTTGTTGTTGTCATGTAGACTAACTCCCTTGTTGTTGTCATGTAGACTAACTCTCTTGTTGTTGTCATGTAGACTAACTCTCTTGTTGTTGTCATGTAGACTAACTCCCTTGTTGTCATGTAGACTAACTCTCTTGTTGTCATGTAGACTAACTCTCTTGTTCTTGTCATGTAGACTAACTCTCTTGTTGTTGTCATGTAGACTAACTCCCTTGTTGTCATGTAGACTAACTCTCTTGTTGTCATGTAGACTAACTCTCTTGTTGTTGTCATGTAGACTAACTCCCTTGTTGTTGTCATGTAGACTAACTCCCTTGTTGTCATGTAGACTAACTCTCTTGTTGTCATGTAGACTAACTCCCTTGTTGTTGTCATGTAGACTAACTCCCTTGTTGTTGTCATGTAGACTAACTCCCTTGTTGTTGTCATGTAGACTAACTCTCTTGTTGTCATGTAGACTAACTCTCTTGTTGTTGTCATGTAGACTAACTCTCTTGTTGTTGTCATGTAGACTAACTCTCTTGTTGTTGTCATGTAGACTAACTCCCTTGTTGTTGTCATGTAGACTAACTCTCTTGTTGTTGTCATGTAGACTAACTCTCTTGTTGTTGTCATGTAGACTAACTCTCTTGTTGTCATGTAGACTAACTCTCTTGTTGTTGTCATGTAGACTAACTCTCTTGTTGTCATGTAGACTAACTCTCTTGTTGTTGTCATGTAGACTAACTCCCTTGTTGTTGTCATGTAGACTAACTCTCTTGTTGTTGTCATGTAGACTAACTCCCTTGTTGTTGTCATGTAGATTAACTCCCTTGTTGTTGTCATGTAGACTAACTATCTTGTTGTTGTCATGTAGACTAACTCCCTTGTTGTTGTCATGTAGACTAACTCTATTGCTGTTGTCATGTAGACTAACTCTCTTGTTGTTGTCATGTAGACTAACTCTATTGTTGTTGTCATGTAGACTAACTCTCTTGTTGTTGTCATGTAGACTAACTCTCTTGTTGTTGTCATGTAGACTAACTCTCTTGTTGTCATGTAGACTAACTCTCTTGTTGTTGTCATGTAGACTAACTCCCTTGTTGTTGTCATGTAGACTAACTCTCTTGTTGTTGTCATGTAGACTAACTCTCTTGTTGTCATGTAGACTAACTCCCTTGTTGTTGTCATGTAGACTAACTCCCTTGTTGTTGTTGTCATGTAGACTAACTCTCTTGTTGTTGTCATGTAGACTAACTCCCTTGTTGTTGTCATGTAGACTAACTCTCTTGTTGTTGTCATGTAGACTAACTCCCTTGTTGTTGTTGTCATGTAGACTAACTCTCTTGTTGTTGTCGTCATGTAGACTAACTCCCTTGTTGTTGTCATGTAGACTAACTCCCTTGTTGTCATGTAGACTAACTCTCTTGTTGTCATGTAGACTAACTCCCTTGTTGTCATGTAGACTAACTCTCTTGTTGTCATGTAGACTAACTCTCTTGTTGTTGTCATGTAGACTAACTCCCTTGTTGTTGTCATGTAGACTAACTCCCTTGTTGTCATGTAGACTAACTCCCTTGTTGTTGTCATGTAGACTAACTCTATTGTTCTTTTCATGTAGAGTTGTTTTCATGTAGGCTAGCTCTATTGTTGTTTTCATGTAGGCTAACTCTATTGTTGTTTTCATGTAGGCTAACTCTATTGTTGTTTTCATGTAGGCTAACTCTATTGTTGTTTTCATGTAGGCTAACTCTATTGTTGTTTTCATGTAGGCTAACTTTATTGTTGGTTTCATGTAGACTAACTCTCTTGTTGTTGTCATGTAGACTAACTCTCTTGTTGTTGTCATGTAGACTAACTCTCTTGTTGTTGTCATGTAGACTAACTCTCTTGTTGTTGTCATGTAGACTAACTCCCTTGTTGTTGTCATGTAGACTAACTCCCTTGTTGTTGTCATGTAGACTAACTCTCTTGTTGTTGTCATGTAGACTAACTCCCTTGTTGTTGTCATGTAGACTAACTCCCTTGTTGTTGTCATGTAGACTAACTCCCTTGTTGTTGTCATGTAGACTAACTCTCTTGTTGTCATGTAGACTAACTCCCTTGTTGTTGCCATGTAGACTAACTCCCTTGTTGTTGTCATGTAGACTAACTCTCTTGTTGTCATGTAGACTAACTCTCTTGTTGTTGTCATGTAGACTAACTCCCTTGTTGTTGTCATGTAGACTAACTCTCTTGTTGTTGTCATGTAGACTAACTCTCTTGTTGTTGTCATGTAGACTAACTATCTTGTTGTTGTCATGTAGACTAACTCCCTTGTTGTTGTCATGTAGACTAACTCTCTTGTTGTTGTCATGTAGACTAACTCTCTTGTTGTTGTCATGTAGACTAACTCTCTTGTTGTTGTCATGTAGACTAACTCCCTTGTTGTTGTCATGTAGACTAACTCCCTTGTTGTTGTCATGTAGACTAACTCCCTTGTTGTTGTTGTCATGTAGACTAACTCTCTTGTTGTTGTCATGTAGACTAACTCTCTTGTTGTTGTCATGTAGACTAACTTAAATTGTATATAAACCTAATCCATATGTTCCCTTGTATATCTGCCTATTAACTAGATTTAATTGAATACACACCCATAAGCAGGTGTATTCTATATGTTAAGTTAAAATAATATCTACATTTCGAGTGTTTGGTCAGTAATGTGGGTCTCTCAGTCCCTTCGCTCTGCTGTAAACATAAAATACACAAAAAAGAACATTCAAATTGTTTTAAGTAAATACAGGTAAAATAATCTACCAGTGCAGTAAGAAAATTTGGCTTCGCAAGATTTCTTGAAATACTGTAAGTGAAAATATCTAGGGTTCTCTCGCCTGATTGGATAAAGTGGGAACAGGATACCAGGAAATGTATTTTGTGTTTACTGCAGAGTGGAGGAACTGAGAGACCCATCTTATATATTATCAGTGATGGCTGTCAGAATGTATAGAGCTATCATTTTAACTAAGAAAAGACCACTTACACCTTTAAATGTAATGTTTACATCACTCATATTTAGTTGATTCAACAAGAAAAAAGCCAATGCAAAAAACATCCCCTCTCTCCAATTCAATTCAATTAAAAAAGTTAATGCAAAAAGCTATACTTGAAAATATATGTTGAGACAAATTATATATTTTCTTTAAATATGTTTTATATATATTCTTTTTACAGTGTATGTGAAATCATACCCCTGATTTTGTTCCTCCCATAGGAGTTGGTCAGTTAGTAGTTTTCATAGTTTTGCATTAACATTTTTTTACTGATCAACTTTCTCCCAAAGCTAACAATCAATGGTATTGTTTCTAATCACTGACATATTTCATATGCTGCTTCAATCAATATCCAGTAGGAGTGCTGATCTTGGATCAGTGAACAGGAACACTTGTCTTCATGACCTTATTCAAAACCAACCGACTGTAGCTGACTCTAGATCAGTACTCCCACTTTCAGAGTGCTTTGGACCAAATGATTGAGCTACTTAGTTTGAATTAATTGAATGTCTGAATTTCTACATCAAAACGTGCTCTGTTTCACAGATGTAGTGTCCGTTGTGAGCTAGAATATGTATAATTAGTCAGTCTCTTTTATTGATGTCTTCCAACTCATTATTTATGGTGCCGTATGCCATAGTAACCAGATATCACATTGCAGGATTCTGCTCCAATTGAATCAATTCAAGATTTAATCAGACATTTATGTTTACTTGCTAATGATCATTCATTCATTCTTTCTCTTCCTTTTTTTTATTCAAGAAAATCCACTTCCTGAATTAATTCAATTGAACTCTATTCTCGTTTCATATTATGAATGTTGAACATTTTCACAAATACTGACTGAATTACTTGAATTACAAAATTAAGTGGCATTCCCCTTTAAAATAATTTTGAAACAGTATACAGTAATCATATTGCAGTGTTGATATATATCTTAAATTGTTTCTTCTTCAAATGAACATAACAAAACACACACACACACACGCACACACACACACACACACACACACACACACACACACACACACACACACACACACACACACACACACACACACACACACACACACACACACAATTCAATTAATCATAACGTGTGACATTTCAATCAGACACTTTGAGCCCATGCATACGTGAATACATACAAATAAAAAAGTTACTGAGTATAACTTTGAGTTAATTAAGCTATAGTTGAGTTGGCTAAATGTGCATTGCTATTTAATTTCCAAACGGTATGTGTGTGTGTGCGTGTGTGTTTAGAGGGAGGGAGGGGGAGGGGGGGGTTATCAATCATTAAACACTCAGTTGGTTTATTTCACTGCAGTCACAAAAACATGGGCTTGGCTGTGTAACATGTAGGTCTATTTAACGGGCCAATTAAGTGAAAGCAGACTAAAGGCGACTCGTCGCGTCCCGTACAGCAGCAGCAGCGGGGGTCTTTTGGGGGCCAGCGAACCGTCACTAACTCCGTTAACACCGAGTCCTTCAAACCAAGTGAAATCTCGCGGGTCGGAATTCAGCCTTTGTTCTGTTTTAATGAATGACTCCTACTTTTACACGCGGGCATAAACATGAATAGTATCAAGCTATCTATTTCCAAGGAGCAAAACATAGGCCTAAATTGAATTTAAATCGATCTTAATGGCAAGAAGATTGGCGTGCACCATGAATTGAAAATGGGGGACCCTGATGTAAACGAGACGAAAGTCTTTCTCTGGTCTGCATCCCCTTAAAGGGGAACTATTTTACTATTTCTTTCACTATTTGGGCACTTTTACACAATTCCTGTGAGTCTATGGAACACCTCTGTAATATTTTTAATTTTTTTATTCATTGTTTTGTATTTCTAATCAAGTCCTCAAAAACAGCATTTTTCTACCTCAAGATCTCGAGTCGTTTTGAGCCTGGGTTCCTAAACCACTGTGTGCAGCTCATCATGTACCTCAACATTATCATGCAGCGGTGTCTCTCTGACATCACAAATCATCACATTTTCAGATGACTCAGTTCAGTGAGGGTGAATATTGTGAGAGGAGAATTGGAAGAATGCGCCAATATGAGAATTAGAGACATAGATCATATTAATATAAGTTCACATAGCTAGGAAACAATGCTAAACACTCAAAAAGGCCATTTATAAGATAGTTCCCCTTTAACAATTGTGTGTATTGAGCCGTACTGTATTGTACCGCATTCTGCGATCTGTTAATAAAGTTTTCAATCAATCAATCAATCAATCAATCAATCAATCAATCAATCAATCAATCAACCAACCGTGCGCTAAACCCAGAATCTCATGTTCCGGAGGCCCAGGTCGACGTGCTTTATTATATATACTGTCCAGATCACAATTAGTTTCATATTGTTTATTTGCTTCTATGGCCTGGCCTTATAGTTATACACCAACTTTGACGTTTAAACACTTTATTAGATTCAAAATAAAGGCAACATAATAAACACTCCAGAAAACGCCACAACCTGAAGACCATATCAATCTGGAGTCAGTCATGTCAGTATTTAGCAGAGCTTCAAACCCTGGCTGTGTATATATATATATATTCATATAGCCTGTGTATATATATATATATATTCATATAGCCTGTGTATATATATATATTCATATAGCCTCAAGTCCTGGGAGGCACCGGCGCTGAGAAGGGTGAACGAGGCAGGCAGGGGGGTGATGGGGAGGGAGGGGGGGGTGATGAGGCAGGGGGGTGAAGGGTGGGGGGGGGGGGGGGTGATGAGGCAGGGGGGGTGATGGGGGGGACATTCCATGGATGCTGCGCCGCGCACAATACGCAATCAAGATCCAAAAGCCAAGACATTTGACAGCGTAATGAGTTCAGATTAAAATCACGTTAAGAACAGACCCGCACGTCCGTTTGACCTGTGAGTGAAGGCGCACAGACGTCCATTTAACTCACAGAAAGGAGCAAATAACCGCAACAACGCCGGGTATATAGATGCAGGTTATATTAGGACCTGTTGAGACTTTATATAGGGGGGGGGGGCAGCCCCCCCCTGATGAAATATGTCATTACGAGGAATTCATGGGACACAAAAGGGGCGACAGTCAAACACGGCCCCACTGCTGTTCAGTAATTATATAGTTAGCCCGGCTGGCAGCGGGCCGGCGGCAGGTGCACACAGACCATCATGCAAATGGTTTGGCTGCGCCGACGACATAATTAGCCTCTGTGAGCTGCTTCAATTAACAATTAGCTAACATGCAATTCTGTCTACGCCGTGCGTACAGACAGTTCCCCTTTTAGTCGCATTGTTACTCTGTTTTATTCCGGTTGCTGCTGAATCGCTCGGTGCCCTATAATGTGCCATTTGTTTCACGGTCGATTTATATATAGAGGCTAAATCCTAACGGGAGTTGGCAGAAGGGCTTATAGACTTATCTCCGGTACTTGACGACGAGCAGTTGGCGGAATGACGTCTGCTTTCACTGTCTATACCCATATTATACTATATATGATAGCATATACGACATATACACTTAGATATTTTTTTTATCACCGCATATATATATATATATATACACTAGGGATGCTCGATATTGGCTTTTTTACCGATACCGATATACCGATATTGTCCAACTCTTAATTTCCGATACCGATATCAACCGATACCGATATATGCAGGGTTTCCCCCCCCCCCCAAAAAACGGAATAATTTCAGGTAATTAACATTACATATCTCTTGTTGTAGAATTAACACAACATTATGCATACAATAAATTAAATCAGAATTTGTTCTTACGTGGGTTTTTTGTTTTGTTTTGAAAACCGATACTGATATTTTCCGTTAATGCCAATATCGGCCGATAATATCGGTAGGCCGATAATATCGGACATCCCTAATATACACCCATTTGTCTGAATATACCTGCATATAACCCCATATACTTGCTTGTACACCTGCACATAACCCATAAATCTGTATGATATATGATATGCATGTACTATAATGCTGTATACCATATATATATATATATATATATACATATATATATATATATTCTCAGTCCGCATATATCCTGTATACTTATCTGCACATAGTCCTTAATATATAACATATCCTACTCTTACACTGCTGGCCAGTATAGTGATACTGTCTCTATAATACCACTCTGTACATACATCTCATTAGCACTACACTCAACTTGTATATATTTTATACCCAGTTTAATCACCTGTACATTATATATTGCTGTTGCACTTTACTGTTATATTTGCACTCTGGTTGTGGATGCCAAACTTATTTCCGTTGTACTGTATACATATACTGTTGTTGTATGATGACAATACATTTGCATATTATAATCTAATCTAATCTAAAATCAAACGGAAATTACGTTTGACTATTTTGTCTGTCAGCAGCCGCGTGCACGCGCGCTGGATTTGGGGATGAAAGGTTGTCCTCACGTCACGCACGCGGGTGTCAGGTGTGTTGATGGTATAAAATGGCAATTTAGCAGGAAAATAGCAGTGAAAGTGAGAGAGGATCGGACTCCATGAGGCCGCGGCCACACGCTGGGTTCCAGTCAGCCCTGGAAAGGTTCTGCTATTTTAACCTCTCCACTGATCCCACCATCGCCTTTACTCCCGCGGGGGCCAATCAGGGGCCCACCCACCCTCTCATTGTGCCCGCTGCCCTCCGACACGACACGGGAACAAAGTATAGACATTAGGCGACATTAAACCCGGGAACGGGAGGAGTAATCAGGAGCCCGTTATCTGTTAATGAGGGGAAACACATGCACAGCGATACACACACACACAAGGCTAATCAATAGCGACGCTGCTGGACAAAGCGGGGTGGAAAAAAGGGAAATGCAAATCAATTGGAATCGTTGTTTGCTTTGAAACCGTTCAGCCATGTCCATTAATTACTTGTTCATTAAACGTAATTCGTCCGGGCGACAGACACCGTCCCCTCTGTCCCCTCTTTAGAGCGCTGACTGACGGACAAGGCAGGCAGGCCGCTGGCTGGTGTCCAACTCTCTTTGTCTCTTTTCATCTATACGATTCATACACTGGGTTTCTGAGATCAAGTTTGTTCGAGGCAAGCTGTGCACGTTGTTCCGCTGGGAGCAAAATGTACCCTGGGCTGCTAGGCTAAGTAGTATCAGACGAAAGAAAGCAAGATAATTATAGGCCTTTTATAGTCTATTTTGGTTCAGTTTGAGTCACTTTTGATCTCACAACAACTCTCACAAATCATTCGAGTTATTGTATAGGCAAATTTTCTCAAGAACACTTTTCTCACGAATGTCAATTTGAAACAGTATATATCTTTATTGTTTTCTTCTTCAAATGAAGATAATGCATGCTTACACACACACACACGTATATACACTCACAAACTCTCACAGTCTATATCATTTCTGAATAATCAATTCAAGGCTATATAATTGCAATGCACTACTGCAACGCTGTGGTGGTTTCATAACTGTGTGAGCTGTTTCTAGTTTACTTTGCAATATGATGCATAAAGCAACGTTTTATACCATGGTCGGTGTGTTGCCTTCTATATCCCACAGCCTGAGTTGCTTTTACCAGAGGCCCGTAGCTCTTGCTGGTTGCTATAGCGTTCTCAAGCACCATTCTCCCCATGCCGTCCACTCCCCACCCCCACAGAAACCTGCCCCGCGCACTTGTCATAAATTATCTTCGAGTGCATGGAGCTAAAAACTATCTTTGGAGAGCGACCGATGCATTTTTTTTTTTACATTTAAAAAAGCTTCCATTTGTACTTTATTGTTTGCATTTTGTACTTCACTTTGTACTTTGGGTTGCACTTTAGTTTGTATATTGTATATTTTGTATAGTGGTTGGTTGGCCTTTATTCTTTTTTTATTTTTATGTTTACTACGAAGCACAATCTCAAGAGGCTCATATATATGAACCAAGCATTTCACTGTAATGTACCTTATGTGTGACAAATAAAACAAAACTGGAACTTGAAACTTGACAGGGGACCAGCACCGAACCATATATACGGACGTCGTCGACTTCTGCGTGACTCGTGTATTTGGGCATTTTGTCTGAAGCCCTGAACCTCTCCGGGGCAAACGGAACCAGCATCTCTACCTCCTGGGTCAGCTGTGTGACACGTGACAGATCCATTATGAAAAGGTGCACACCACTCATGTGACTAAAGGGGCACTTCAGACCAAAAGGCAATGCTGATTAATTTTTGCACACATTATATATCTAATCACACACGTATCCTATAAATACAATAAACTGTACTCCCTCCCCATGGACATCCGAAATGCTAACTCTCTCGTCCACTTTAAACACCTGCTGAAGACCCACCTCTTCTTCACCCACATGGCACATGGTCTCTGATGCTCGAGCATCCTATCCATTCAGTTTGTTCCATTTTGTTTTGTTCTGTTGTGTTGTTCTGTTCTGTTCTGTTTGCTCTGTTCTGTTTTTGTCACCTGTTTCTTATCGTTTAGGTCACCGTTATCCTCTCCCCCTTTTATTGTAAAGCGCCTTGGGTATATGTGTGAAAGGCGCGCCGCTATATAAATTCAAGCCATTATTATTATTAAAAACTGTGACCATGCAACTTGTACGTATACGGTCGACGCAGGCGTCTGGACTTTCTACTTCTACTTCTCCCCCCCCCCGCTGTCTCTCTATCTTTGCCCGCCTGATGGAGTTATGTAATACATTTGGCACCGATGATGATGCCGACTCAATCTGTATACAGAGAGCAGAGCGTCCCACCCCGGCAGGCCTGAAGCACAAACATACGCGTCTGAAGGAAAGCGAGGGAGAGAAGAGGAGAGAGCTTTGATTTCTATATTAATTAAAATGTGCCCCCAGATGCCCCCTCCTCCCAGAAAGCACGTATTATTCGCCGCGCGGTATACACCTCCAAGTTTAGTGGCGAACGAGTGGAAATTTGAATCAGCCTCTTTATTCTATGAGCCCCATCTTTGCCAAATTGAATGCAAATTGGAAATAATTCTTGAGCTCTTGACTTCAGCCATTCACGACGGCACTCTGGGTCTGTGTGTGCAGCTCTGTCACATCGCCACGACGGGATTGTAAATAAAAAGCGTCGCATAATTGTACATGGCTGTTATTTGAGAAATATGTAGTGTGTATGTAGTACTTCTTGTAATTTGCATCGTGCAAGTGCATTGGGGAATAAAAATATAGGCTACACTGTGTGGAATTACCGTAAATGCTATATTAAATTAATCATTCTCTGGACGTTATTATTTGTTAGATTGGCAAAATTGAGTGTTTTGCGGGTCCCCCCGGTGTAAATAGTAGCACAGTTGAAGAAGGCCACGTGTTGACTGATGGTTTGTACCTTAACATCTTAATTCAATACTTTAGGGACAGTCTACAAATAAGTAATTTTGCAGCAACTATATATACTAAAGAAAACGTGTACCGTAATACTCTTGGTCTTTACACTACATACCCATGTCTACACAAGCGGCTCCTCGCCCTCACGCCTCCTGTACTGCAGGGCATGGACCAGCGCATGCTGGGTTTTGGCAGGAAATCAATAGGGGGGGGGGTCTGTTCTAATCATCCGTACATTTACCATCACAATCAACAATCAAAGCCAAGACCTGAGTCTCTATTTGTGGGCCTGAGCGGCACAATCTTCCCAACTGTGAAAGGCAGGCGAAATTAGAACCCTTGGTTCCCGTCAGCATCTCTTAATGGCTCTGATTTGTGAACTGCTAAATGAGGTTATGTAAATTGATACTGAATGTAGAAGCACAGAGGCCCCCAGGTGACAGGTGCAGCCGTCTGAAGCTGGGGGGGGGGGGGGGGGGGCTGTGTGAAATGGGGGTGTGGGGGGTGTGGGGGGTGAGGTGGGCTCGGGGGGCTGGGGTGTGTGTGGCATCACAGCTAGACTACTCTCTCTCTCTCACCATCACTCTGTGAGCGTATATCAGAGACAGAAACTGGCTCAGTTGGCTGTGGTTTGATTGAAAAGTTAAAAACATTCTAAGACATAAGGTTAAAGGTTAAATAAGTGTTAAATAGCTCTACATTCCGACAGCCATCACTGATACAGAGTGTCTGGTCAGTAACATGGGTCTCCCAGTCCCTCCACTCTGCAGTAAACAGCCATCACTGATATAGAGTGTCTGGTCAGTAACATGGGTCTCTCAGTCCCTCCACTCTGCAGTAAACAGTCATCACTGATATAGAGTGTCTGGTCAGTAACATGGGTCTCTCAGTCCCTCCACTCTGCAGTAAACAGTCATCACTGATATAGAGTGTCTGGTCAGTAACATGGGTCTCCCAGTCCCTCCACTCTGCAGTAAACAGTCATCACTGATATAGAGTGTCTGGTCAGTAACATGGGTCTCTCAGTCCCTCCACTCTGCAGTAAACAGCCATCACTGATATAGAGTGTCTGGTCAGTAACATGGGTCTCCCAGTCCCTCCACTCTGCAGTAAACAGCCATCACTGATATAGTGTCTGGTCAGTAACATGGGTCTCCCAGTCCCTCCACTCTGCAGTAAACAGCCATCACTGATATAGAGTGTCTGGTCAGTAACATGGGTCTCCCAGTCCCTCCACTCTGCAGTAAACAGTCATCACTGATATAGAGTGTCTGGTCAGTAACATGGGTCTCCCAGTCCCTCCACTCTGCAGTAAACAGCCATCACTGATATAGAGTGTCTGGTCAGTAACATGGGTCTCCCAGTCCCTCCACTCTGCAGTAAACAGTCATCACTGATATATAGTGTCTGGTCAGTAACATGGGTCTCTCAGTCCCTCCACTCTGCAGTAAACAGTCATCACTGATATAGAGTGTCAGGTCAGTAACATGGGTCTCCCAGTCCCTCCACTCTGCAGTAAACAGTCATCACTGATATAGAGTGTCTGGTCAGTAACATGGGTCTCCCAGTCCCTCCACTCTGCAGTAAACAGCCATCACTGATATAGAGTGTCTGGTCAGTAACATGGGTCTCCCAGTCCCTCCACTCTGCAGTAAACAGCCATCACTGATATAGAGTGTCTGGTCAGTAACATGGGTCTCCCAGTCCCTCCACTCTGCAGTAAACAGCCATCACTGATACAGAGTGTCTGGTCAGTAACATGGGTCTCTCAGTCCCTCCTGCTCTGCAGTAAACAGCCATCACTGATATAGAGTGTCTGGTCAGTAACATGGGTCTCCCAGTCCCTCCACTCTGCAGTAAACAGCCATCACTGATATAGTGTCTGGTCAGTAACATGGGTCTCCCAGTCCCTCCACTCTGCAGTAAACAGCCATCACTGATATAGAGTGTCTGGTCAGTAACATGGGTCTCCCAGTCCCTCCACTCTGCAGTAAACAGTCATCACTGATATAGAGTGTCTGGTCAGTAACATGGGTCTCCCAGTCCCTCCACTCTGCAGTAAACAGCCATCACTGATATAGAGTGTCTGGTCAGTAACATGGGTCTCCCAGTCCCTCCACTCTGCAGTAAACAGTCATCACTGATATAGAGTGTCTGGTCAGTAACATGGGTCTCCCAGTCCCTCCACTCTGCAGTAAACAGTCATCACTGATATAGAGTGTCTGGTCAGTAACATGGGTCTCTCAGTCCCTCCACTCTGCAGTAAACAGTCATCACTGATATAGAGTGTCTGGTCAGTAACATGGGTCTCCCAGTCCCTCCACTCTGCAGTAAACAGTCATCACTGATATAGTGTCTGGTCAGTAACATGGGTCTCCCAGTCCCTCCTGCTCTGTAGTAAACAGTCATCACTGATACAGAGTGTCTGGTCAGTAACATGGGTCTCCCAGTCCCTCCGCTCTGCAGTAAACAGCCATCACTGATATAGAGTGTCTGGTCAGTAACATGGGTCTCCCAGTCCCTCCACTCTGCAGTAAACAGTCATCACTGATACAGAGTGTCTGGTCAGTAACATGGGTCTCCCAGTCCCTCCACTCTGCAGTAAACAGCCATCACTGATATAGAGTGTCTGGTCAGTAACATGGGTCTCCCAGTCCCTCCACTCTGCAGTAAACAGTCATCACTGATATAGAGTGTCTGGTCAGTAACATGGGTCTCCCAGTCCCTCCACTCTGCAGTAAACAGCCATCACTGATATAGAGTGTCTGGTCAGTAACATGGGTCTCCCAGTCCCTCCACTCTGCAGTAAACAGTCATCACTGATATAGAGTGTCTGGTCAGTAACATGGGTCTCCCAGTCCCTCCACTCTGCAGTAAACAGTCATCACTGATATAGAGTGTCTGGTCAGTAACATGGGTCTCTCAGTCCCTCCACTCTGCAGTAAACAGTCATCACTGATATAGAGTGTCTGGTCAGTAACATGGGTCTCCCAGTCCCTCCACTCTGCAGTAAACAGTCATCACTGATATAGTGTCTGGTCAGTAACATGGGTCTCCCAGTCCCTCCTGCTCTGTAGTAAACAGTCATCACTGATACAGAGTGTCTGGTCAGTAACATGGGTCTCCCAGTCCCTCCGCTCTGCAGTAAACAGCCATCACTGATATAGAGTGTCTGGTCAGTAACATGGGTCTCCCAGTCCCTCCACTCTGCAGTAAACAGTCATCACTGATACAGAGTGTCTGGTCAGTAACATGGGTCTCCCAGTCCCTCCACTCTGCAGTAAACAGACATCACTGATATAGAGTGTCTGGTCAGTAACATGGGTCTCTCAGTCCCTCCACTCTGCAGTAAACAGCCATCACTGATATAGAGTGTCTGGTCAGTAACATGGGTCTCCCAGTCCCTCCACTCTGCAGTAAACAGACATCACTGATATAGAGTGTCTGGTCAGTAACATGGGTCTCCCAGTCCCTCCTGCTCTGCAGTAAACAGTCATCACTGATACAGAGTGTCTGGTCAGTAACATGGGTCTCTCAGTCCCTCCACTCTGCAGTAAACAGTCATCACCGATACAGAGTGTCTGGTCAGTAACATGGGTCTCTCAGTCCCTCCACTCTGCAGTAAACAGTCATCACTGATATAGAGTGTCTGGTCAGTAACATGGGTCTCTCAGTCCCTCCACTCTGCAGTAAACAGTCATCACTGATATAGAGTGTCTGGTCAGTAACATGGGTCTCTCAGTCCCTCCACTCTGCAGTAAACAGTCATCACTGATATAGAGTGTCTGGTCAGTAACATGGGTCTCTCAGTCCCTCCACTCTGCAGTAAACAGCCATCACTGATACAGAGTGTCTGGTCAGTAACATGGGTCTCCCAGTCCCTCCACTCTGCAGTAAACAGTCATCACTGATATAGAGTGTCTGGTCAGTAACATGGGTCTCTCAGTCCCTCCACTCTGCAGTAAACAGCCATCACTGATACAGAGTGCCTGGTCAGTAACATGGGTCTCCCAGTCCCTCCACTCTGCAGTCCAGGCTGAAGACTCAGGTCCTCCGGTCACTCTCTCTCCTGGTGGTCACTCCGTCCAGGATGAAGACTCAGGGTGACCGTGACTTGATGCCCCAAAGTCGTGGAGGGTCCTCCCCCTCAACATAAGCCAGGTTTAAAACCGACCTGTTTAGCTTTTAAACAGGACTTTTCTTTGCCTGGATAGTCTGATCTCACATCTACCCTGTTTCATGTTGTGTATTTTTCTATTTCCAATTTTTTGATAATAATATATTTGTCATATTATTATTGCTTTCTTTACTATGTTTTACTGTGTTTTATTATAGTGCCATTCATATGTACAGCACTTTGGTGCAACTTAAATTGTTTTAAATGTGCTGTAGAAATAAAACGTATTTACTTAACAGCCCCGGCACCAATTATTTACAGTACTTAGTGTGAATGCTGTGGATGCTACCACTTCCACTGCTGCTATTATGATACTTGCTAATGCTAATGCTAACCTGCTAATGCTAACCTGCTAATGCTAACCTGCTAATGCTAACCCGCTAATGCGAACCCGCTAATGCTAACCTGCTAATGCTAACCTGCTAATGCTAACCTGCTAATGCTAACCTGATAATGCGAACCCGCTAATGCTAACCTGCTAATGCTAACCTGCTAATGCTAACCTGCTAATGCTAACCTGCTAATGCTAACCTACTAATGCGAACCTGCTAATGCTAACCTGCTAACCTACTAATGCGAATCTGCTAATGCTAACCTGCTAATGCTAACCTGCTAATGCTAACCTGCTAATGCTAACCTGCTAATGCTAACCTACTAATGCTAACCTGCTAATGCTAACCTGCTAATGCTAACCTGCTAATGCTAACCTGCTAATGCGAACCTGCTAATGCTAACCTGCTAATGCTAACCTGCTAATGATAACCTACTAATGATAACCTACTAATGATAACCTACTAATGATAACCTACTAATGATAACCTACTAATGCTAACCTGCTAATGCTAACCTGCTAATGCTAACCTGCTAATGCTAACCTGCTAAAGCTGGCTATCGCTACAACTGTAAAAAGGACTCCAGATTCCTATACAACCGCTGCGTCGCTTTCACTTTCCTTTGTTGGTTGTTTGTCAATAATTAATATCTCGGGGCGCTCTAGTAGCACACCATGTAACGCGCTGCGTCGCGAAACCGCAGACCTGGGTTCGAGTCCCAGAGTACGGACCTGCCGTACTTTGCAGAATGTCTTCACCCCGCTCTGTCTCCCATTTCCTCCTCTCTCTCTATCTCTACTGGACTGCCCGGTAGTACAAATCAATAAAAATCTACAAAAACATATATAATTTTTTTTTTTTTATATCTCACGTCTCATGTTAGTATCCGGCCTCCATGGCGGACGGCCATGTTTCAGACGGGTCCCCTCCCATAGTGGTGAAGATGCAGTAAGAAGGTAACTATCAACATGCAGCCTCTCAGGGACGTCTGCTGAGTGATTGGAGCAGCTTCTGACTCACATCACTTCACTTCTGCTGCCATTACAGCTCACCAGGTTACCATGCAGCTGCCAGGGGAGGACAGGGGTCTCTTGACTGGTGATCAGTGTCACCTCTCTCTCTCCCTCTCCCCCTCCCTCTCTCTCTTTCTCTCTCTCTCTCTCTCTCTCTCTCTCTCTCTCTCTCTCTCTCTCTCTCTCTCTTTCTCTCTCTCTCTCTCCCCCTCTCTCTCT
>NC_140167.1:2221641-2247760 GCF_963971535.1 Notolepis coatsorum | reverse complement strand
AGAGCGAAAGAGAGAGAAGAGAGAGAGAAGTGAGAGAGACAGCAAGAGAGAGAGAGACAGAGAAGTGAGGGGAGAGAGAGAGAGAGTGAAAGAGAGAGAAGAGAAAGAGAGAGAGTGAAAGAGAGAGAGAGAGAGAGAGAGAGAGAGAGAGAGAGAGAGAGAGAGAGAGAGAGAGAGAGAGAGAGAGAGAGAGAGAGAGAGAGAGAGAGAGAGAGAGAGGAAAAAGAAAAAAAAAACAGAAAATCACCCCAGAAATGAATGAAACTGTGAAAGCCTTGTCTATGAAAACCCCTTCCTAAAATGATTAACCCTTCGGGGGACATTGTTGAGCTGCAGCGCTGAGTGGTTGCTCTTTCTCGCTGCCTGCTATTGTTCTTCCTCCTCTCTCTCCTCGCCTTCATCAGCCTCATTATATGAGGAGGGGAAAAATGTCTGAATGGCGGCGGGAGAGTTTCCCACAGTCACTCAAACACAGAGAAATACACCATTGTGGGGACAGGGGTTCCCATCCCGACCCCCAAAACCCCCCCATCCGTACCCCACCCCCCCCCCCCCCCCCCTGACGGACAGTGTTCTTATAATTGAGTGACCATTCTCTCTCCATTTTTTTTTTCTTTTTCTTTTAAAGGAAATGACGGAGAATGCAGTTAATGTCGAGTAAAGACTTTGCACTTGTGTCACTCTGATCGCCCAGCAGGCAGGTGTGTTTGATTTGCTTGTTCACATGACAGCATATCTCATTTGGGGTTAAAAAAAACAACCTGTAACACACACACACACACACACACACACACACACACACGCATGCACACACACACTGGCATGCATGCATACACACACACACGCACGCACGCACACACACACACACACACACATGCGCACGCACGCACACACGCACGCGCGCACACACACACACACACACGCACGCACGCACGCACGCACTCACACACAAACACACACACACACAAACACACACACACACACACTGCAGTGATTAAAGTTGTTTTAGCAGTTTTATGATGGACAGACGTTCACTTATACAGACTCACATCTTGCTGTTATGACAGACCTTCATCTGCACTTTTCTTTACACTGTTTACTTTTCTCATATTTGTTATATTCAGTTAATTATATTGTTTCTTGACCTATGTACTGAATCATGTAATTGTTTTTAATCCATCATTGTAGTAATTGTAATTCATTGTAATTATTAACTGTTATGATATTTGTGTCCTTTGTTAACTCGTCATCACTGTAAATGAGGGAAACCTCAGTGCTTTCACGGGTATAAATAAAGGTTTGAAATGAAATGAAATGTTTACACTGTTTATTTTTCTCATGTTTTTAAATTCAGATACAATTTGATTGCCTATATTAATGTTCTCCTTTTTATTATTATTATTATGGTGCGTGTGTCTGCTCATATCCACTACTGCGCATAATATATACTCTCTGTCAGGATCTTTGGGTAACAGTACTGTATATTTGCATATCATATATGTCACAAATGTAACAGTACTATATACCTGTATGTCACGTATGTCCCTATGCCATAAATGTCATGATGTCATGTATGTTGTGTATGTCATAAATGTCACTATGAATTGACAATGGGGGGACCCTGATGTAATCCCCTTCATTAACAATTGTGTGTATTGAGCTGTACTGTACTGACCCATTCTGCAATCTGTTAATAAAGTTTTCAGCCATCCATTCAGTCATTCATTCATTATCCCCCTCCCCTCCTAACCAATCAAAACGCAGTATTCTGCGGATGCGGAAGTGTCATGGCGGAGAAGATGAAGCTGCTCGCAGCCCCCGTCCTCCTGCAGCCAGCTCTCTGACTACAGGGACTCTGTGTGCGCGATCCTGAGCTTGTTCGCAGACTTCGGAAAGGAGGTTGGTTTGTTGCACCGTGTTGTTAGTAAAGTAAATGTTTGAGCTGCATAGTTTGACTTCGAGGCGTTTGGCGAATGCTATTGTTTTTAGCATTAGCCGGTAGCTGTTAGCTGTTGTTAGCCTTTCTTCCATTGTCCTCTTCCTGTGAGACATGTTGCATCAGGACAGTGACCCTGACCCACAAACCAATGCCCATACAACTTATTTCGCTTTGTATTTTTGTTTTGCTTTCAATTAAAAGATTCATTTAGGTGAAGCGGTGTTGAAAATCAACGTCAACATTGGCCCCGTGGACCTGCCATCTTCTCCATCTGCTCACGTTTACAACTGTTTACAGCAGCACATCTGTAAACTACAGGTAAAGTGTTTACAGCAGCACATCTGTAAACTACAGGTAAACTGTTTACAGCAACACATCTGTAAACTACAGGTAAACTGTTTACAGCAACACATCTGTAAACTACAGGTAAACTGTTTACAGCAACACATCTCTAAACTACAGGTAAACTGTTTACAGCAACACATCTGTAAACTACAGGTAAAGCTGGGGTTTAGATTAGAGTACAGGAGATTAAACTGGGTATATATATATATAAATTAGTACTACTGAGATGCTAATCAGATGTATGTAAAGAGTTGTAGTATTAATATGTACATTGATACAGATATAAAGACACTATGGTAGTAAGTCATACTGGCCAGCAGTGTAACTAGTAAGAGTAGGTAAGGGATATGTACAGAGTTGTAGTATTAATATGTACAGTGATACAGGTATAAAGACACTATGGTAGTAACTTAAGTCATACTGGCCAGCAGTGTAACTAGTAAGAGTAGGTAAGGGATATGTACAAATATAGATATAGTATTAATATGTACAGTGATACAGGTATGAAGACACTATGGTAGTAAGTCATACTGGCCAGCAGCGTAACTAGTAAGAGTAGGTAAGGGATATGTACAGATATAGATATAGTAACTAGTAAGAGTAGGTAAGGGATATGTACAGATATAGATATAGTAACTAGTAAGAGTAGGTAAGGGATATGTACAGATATAGTAACTAGTAAGAGTAGGTAAGGGATATGTACAGATATAGATATAGTATTAATATGTACAGTGATACAGGTATGAAGACACTATGGTAGTAAGTCATACTGGCCAGCAGCGTAACTAGTAAGAGTAGGTAAGGGATATGTACAGATATAGATATAGTAACTAGTAAGAGTAGGTAAGGGATATGTACAGATATAGTAACTAGTAAGAGTAGGTAAGGGATATGTACAGATATAGATATAGTAACTAGTAAGAGTAGGTAAGGGATATGTACAGATATAGATATAGTAACTAGTAAGAGTAGGTAAGGGATATGTACAGATATAGATATAGTAACTAGTAAGAGTAGGTAAGGGATATGTACAGATATAGTAACTAGTAAGAGTAGGTAAGGGATATGTACAGATATAGATATAGTAACTAGTAAGAGTAGGTAAGGGATATGTACAGATATAGTAACTAGTAAGAGTAGGTAAGGGATATGTACAGATATAGATATAGTAACTAGTAAGAGTAGGTAAGGGATATGTACAGATATAGATATAGTATTAATATGTACAGTGATACAGGTATAAAGACACTATGGTAGTAAGTCATACTGGCCAGCAGTGTAAGAGCAGGTAAGGGGTACAGATATAGATATAGTATTAATATGTATAGATATAGTATTAATATGTACAGATATAGATATGGTATTAATATGTACAGATATAGATATAGTATTAATATGTACAGATATAGATATAGTATTAATATGTACAGATATAGATATAGTATCTTGTGGTGCTGAGAGACCGGAGTGGGAGGCGGTGTTGCAAAGCTGAATGTAACTCCTTTAATATTCATCAGCACAAACAAAACACAAGCTACAGTACGTTACTGGAAAGCTAGAATGACTGCCGGTGGCAGGAAGTGCCACACCCTAAAATGTTCGGGGGGGACCAATATTCCCAACAACAGTTCTGTGTGAATTATGTACAATCACTACAATCTGCAGATATACAGTCAATTATGTAGAAAATAAAGAAAAGAAAAGCTGTACCAGTCTACGATTGATAAAAATCACGGAGACTTGGATGTTATTTGTCAAATCTCTTGTGATTTAATCTGGAACCATCGAAAATGACATACGGCTGAGCCCGAATGTTCGACCGTTCGTTCATTACATTAACACTTTGAGTGCCAACGACGCTATATGTCGTTAGTTCATGCCGACCGTTGAGTGCCAGCGACGACAAATAGGTTTTTTTTGTCAGTTTAAAAAAAAATTATTAGCGATTTGAATTCATATTTCATCAATCTAGTCTCACGTTAGTGCTGCAAACTCTCTGAGCTCCATTGGGAAAATACCGCCCCTATCGTCTTTCCCTGTTGTACTGCACCCCATTGGATTAGACTGAATGAAACACATGGGGGGGGGGAATCCAGTTTCCTCATTTTACTTCTCCAGCAAGCCATCCGAGAAGATCCAAGTCATTGCCGAGCCGCAAAACAGCGTTGAATACATATTTCCAGTACCCAGCGCTGAATCAATAAACGCGATCGATATTTGGAATGGCGATGAGGAATTGGAATAATCTTTTTGTACAACATCTGATCTGAGGTAAGGAATCTATTTTACCAGTCTTAGGATAATCAGAGCTGTTTTCACAGATATCAGCGTGTGCCCCATGTGTTTGTGTGCTAACTAGTAATAAATAGGCTAAGCTGACTAGCGTTTGCCGCTAACCCTGGAAAACGCTCAAAGCGGACTCCACGACACCAGTTCCATTCGTGAGAAAAGGGGGTGGGTTATATTGACAAGGCTTGACAACAGAGGTTCAAATATAACTTCATATTTATTGGTTATTTGTTTCTTTATATCGGGCATCCAGCTTCCACCACCGTGTGTTAAAACTCTTCCCGTGTTGACGTTCGAGTGTGACATCATCGCCTACGGCAAGCTCACACGCTCAAAACGCAAACCGTAAACAGAACCCGGAGCGCACCAAGACACACAGCCTCTACTGATAACATGGAGTATTGAACCGTTTTTAACAGCTGGGTATATTGGGTGGGACATTCTGATTTAAGAACTTTCTAAATAAAATAGAAAGTCCCAAAATAGTTAATTTATCTGACTGCTTGTATTAATTGATAAAAAAGTTGGCAATTGTGCAGTAATATAGTTGTATAAAAGAATAATAAAGCAATGTCGATTCTGTTCTTAATACATTTAAATTTCTTTGCTAAATAAAAAAGAACCGTTAAGCAGTATCGATAAGAGTAGTAGTATCCTAACGATACCCACCCCCCCCCCCCCCCACCCCCCTCCCCCCCCTCAGGCCGTGGCGGAGAGCCTGAAGACGCTGGCGGAGGCAGAGGACCGGCGGCCCCCCGTGAAGCACCGCGTGTCGGGGGGGACCAGCGGAGACACCACCACCTCCTCCTCCTCCGTCTCACGGGGAGAAGAGAAGATGATGATGACGGATCCTCCCGAGCGCCTCCCGCCCGCCGCCGCTCCCGGGAACGTGCCGCCGGAGTCGCACGGGTACAAGTCGCAGGTTGATGACCTCACGGTGCAGATCAGAGCTGCCAAGTCGGAGGTGGGTCTCTCTCTGTGTCTCTCTCTCCTCTGTGTCTCTCTCTGTGTCTCTCTGTCTTTCTCTCTCTGTGTCTCTCTCTGTGTCTCTCTGTGTCTTTCTCTCTCTGTGTCTCTCTCTGTGTCTCTCTGTCTTTCTCTCTCTGTGTCTCTCTCTGTGTCTCTCTGTCTTTCTCTCTCTGTGTCTCTCTCTGTGTCTCTCTGTCTTTCTCTCTCTGTGTCTCTCTCTGTGTCTCTCTGTCTTTCTCTCTCTGTGTCTCTCTCTGTGTCTCTGTGTCTTTCTCTCTCTGTGTCTCTCTCTGTGTCTCTCTGTCTTTCTCTCTCTGTGTCTCTCTCTGTGTCTCTCTGTCTTTCTCTCTCTGTGTCTCTCTCTGTGTCTCTCTGTCTTTCTCTCTCTGTGTCTCTCTCTGTGTCTCTCTGTCTTTCTCTCTCTGTGTCTCTCTCTGTGTCTCTCTGTCTTTCTCTCTCTGTGTCTCTCTCTGTGTCTCTCTGTCTTTCTCTCTCTGTGTCTCTCTCTGTGTCTCTCTGTCTTTCTCTCTCTGTGTCTCTCTCTGTGTCTCTCTGTCTTTCTCTCTCTGTGTCTCTCTCTGTGTCTCTCTGTCTTTCTCTCTCTGTGTCTCTCTCTGTGTCTCTCTGTCTTTCTCTCTCTGTGTCTCTCTCTGTGTCTCTCTCTGTGTCTCTCTCTGTGTCTCTCTCTGTGTCTCTCTCCTCTGTGTCTCTGTCTTTCTCTCTCTCTCTCTGTCTCTCTCTCCGTCTCTCTCTCTCTCTCTCTGTCTCTCTCTAGTCTCTCTCTCTCTGTGTCTCTGTCTCCTCTGTGTCTCGCTCTCTCTCTCTTGTCTTTCTTTCTCTCTCTCTGTCTCTCTCTCCGTCTCTCTCTCTCTCTCTCTCTCTCTCTCTGTGTCTCTCTCTCCTCTGTGTCTCGCTCTCTCTCTCTCTGTCTCTCTCTCCGTCTCTCTTTCTCTCTCTCTCTCTCTCTCTCTCTCTCTCTCTCTCTGTGTCTCTCTCTCCTCTGTGTCTCGCTCTCTCCTCTGTGTCTCGCTCTCTCTCTCTCTGTATTTCTCTCTCTCTCTCTCTCTCTCTGTCTCTTTCTCTCTCTGTATTTCTCTCTCTCTCTCTCTCTCTCTCTCTCTCTTAGTTTCCGTCAAGCGGTTGAAAATAATGATAAGTAATTGCGCCCAAGTATGTGCACATTGAGTCGAGGCGGCGAATCAAATGCTTAGTCGAGAGACCTGATAACCCAGTTTAGGAGAGAGGGGGGGGGGGGAGGGGGGGAGGGGGTCCTTCACGGCTGCGGTCTGGTGAGGCAGACCAGGTGGGGCTTTGAGAGAGAGAGAGGGGGGGGAGGGGGGGGGCTGGGCCCTTGATGTTCTCATGAAGTGGATGCTCATTACTCTGAGATTGCATGTGGATGAAGAACGGGGGCAGAGTCTGGTTCCGTTGTTGTACCTTTATCCTCAGCAGCCGAGCGGGCGGTGTTTGTCATCGGTCGTTTTGTCGTAGTAAGCAATTTACCCCCCCCCCCCCCCCCCTTCTTTTTACATTTTACCTGGAATAATTTCATAGATCGTTCCATTACATATTCTGCCCCACGCCTCGTCCGCTGTTGTTGTTGTTGTTGTTGTTGTTGTTGTTGTCGTTTTATCGGCATTATACGGTTTGCGAATCGACCCTGAGTTTATTATCTTATCGACGGCTTCCGTCAGTCCAGCGGCTGAGAAGTGTCACGCGCTCGTCACCTGGGTTCTAGTGTCTCTCTCTCTCTCTCTCTCTCTCTCTCTCTCTCTCTCTCTCTCTCGTCACCTGGGTTCTCTCTCTCTCTCTCTCTCTCTCTCTCGTCACCTGGGTTCTCTCTCTCTCTCTCTCTCTCTCTCTCTATCTCTCTCTCTCGTCACCTGGGTTCTCTCTCTCTCTATCTCTCTCTCGTCACCTGGGTTCTCTCTCTCTATCGCTCTCTCTCTCTCTCGTCACCTGGGTTCTCAGTGTCTGTCTGTCTGTCTCTTTCTATCTCTCTCTCTCCTCTCTCTCATCACCTGGGTTCTCTCTCTCTCTCTCTCTCCTCTCTCATCACCTGGGTTCTCTCTCTCTCTCTCTCCCTCATCACCTGGGTTCTCTCTCTCTCTCTCTCTCTATCGCTCTCTCTCTCTCTCGTCACCTGGGTTCTCAGTGTCTGTCTGTCTGTCTCTTTCTATCTCTCTCTCTCCTCTCTCATCACCTGGGTTCTCTCTCTCTCTCTCTCTCTCATCACCTGGGTTCTCTCTCTCTCTCTCTCTCTCTCTCTCATCACCTGGGTTCTCTCTCTCTCTCTCTCTCTCTCTCTCTCTCTCTCTCTCTCTCTCTCTCTCGTCACCTGGGTTCTCGGTGTCTCTCTCCCTCATCACCTGGGTTCTCTCTCTCTCTCTCTCTCTCTCTCTCTATCGCTCTCTCTCTCTCTCGTCACCTGGGTTCTCAGTGTCTGTCTGTCTGTCTCTTTCTATCTCTCTCTCTCCTCTCTCATCACCTGGGTTCTCTCTCTCTCTCTCTCTCTCTCTCCCTCATCACCTGGGTTCTCTCTCTCTCTCTCTCTCTCATCACCTGGGTTCTCTCTCTCTCTCTCTCTCTCTCTCATCACCTGGGTTCTCTCTCTCTCTCTCTCTCTCTCTCTCTCTCTCTCTCTCTCTCTCTCTCGTCACCTGGGTTCTCGGTGTCTCTCTCCCTCATCACCTGGGTTCTCTCTCTCTCTCTCTCTCTCTCTCTCTCTCTCGTCACCTGGGTTCTCTCTCTCTCGTCACCTGGGTTCTCAGTGTCTCTCGCTCTCTCTCTCTCTTTCTCGCCCCCATCATAGATCGACCGGCGGATATCTGCATTTATGGAACGCAAGCAGATGGAGATCAATGAAAACAACGTGCGGGAGTTTTGCAACGTGATCGACTGCAATCAGGGTGAGGATGGGAGCCAGGTGGGGGGAGAGGGGGGAGATGGTGGGGGGCAGGGTGGAGGGGCGAGATGGTGGGGGAGGGAGTGGAGGGGGGAGATGGTGGTGGAGGGGGGAGATGGTGGGGGAGGGGGTGGACACAGATTGCCAATGTTTGTGAGAGTGCTGATTTGCACGGGGGGCGAGAGGGCCGGCTGAAGTAGCTAACGGCCTCCAAACAGAACCGACTCGGCTCAGAAAAAACACCACTTGTTTGTTTTTGTTTGTTTATTCTAAGCAGATTATTCTTATGGCTCCCCCCTCTTTTAGGCTACGTTCACACTGCAGGCAAAAAGTGGCCCAAATCAGATTTCTTATTTGCTCATATCTGACTCGGATCTGGGTGAACGGCACAAATCACATGGAATCTTGATATTTTCATATGTGGTCTTAAAATCTGATGCAGGTCTGACTTTGTTTTAATTAGTTGGCCTCCACTGCTCATATATACATTAAACCATAAACGGTGACTCAGTGTCCTCCGTGTTCACGTCCATCTTATTTATTGTTCATTTGCAGTTCAGGAGCGTGACCAGTTCACACTGGAATCTGATATTGGCCACATTTAAACAAATAATGTCAAATAAAAATTTCTTTATATGAGCAATAAATCAGAATTGAGCATTAAGGCTTGCAGTGTGAACATAGCCTTAGTATATTATAATACTGCACCTTATGTGTATACTGTATACTTACTTCATCAGAGCATATATTTAGCATTTTTTGATTTTATATATATTAGATTGGATATTAGTTATTAGATTATATATATTGTAACTATATTTATTGTAGGGCAAATATAACAGAGGGCGTACATATAATATAATACCCTCATCTTGCACCTTGACCTGTTTACACTGCCTACTTGCCCATAGGCGCATGTCCAGAGTTAATTATATTGTTATGTTGTTTACACTGGCTATTTTGATTATATTTTTATGTTTACTTCTCCACTGTACTATAATTATATGACCTGTATCATGTCTTCTGCCACCTGTACCCCCCCCTCCCCCTCCCCCCTGCCCCTCCCCCATGCTGCTATGGTGCCTGAATTTCCCCAAGGGGCTCAATAAAGGAATATCATATCTTATCTTGATTTAGGGTGTTTTTCCATTGTGGCAGCCACTGATGAATCCATCTACAGATCACACTCTTCCAGAAATGCGTCTGAAAATAGGCTATAGTCAATATTGGCCATAGAAATATGCTTTTTATAAAAAAAAAAATCTTTGCAATAATTTCCATCTTACAAACTTCCAACAAGTTAAAGAGTGGTTTTCTCTGTCGTAGAAAACAGCTGTGCCAGGACAGACGCTGTGTTCACGCCGTACCCCGGGTTTAAGAGCCACGTGAAAGGTGAGCATATTAATTATATTGATCGTTTGATTCAGACCCTGTGTCTGTGTGTCACACAGACCCTCATCTGCACCTTGTTTACACGGTTTATTTTCCTCATATTCTTATAGCCAGTTAATTATATTGGGTACACGGTTTATTTTTCTCATATTCTTATAGTCAGTTAATTATATTGGTTACACTGTTTATTTTTCTTATAGTCAGAGTTAATTATATTGGTTACACTGTTTATTTTTCTCATTCTTATAGGCAAGAGTTAATTCTATTGGGTACACTGTTTATTTTTCTCATATTCTTATAGTCAGTTAATTATATTGGTTACACTGTTTATTTTTCTTATAGTCGGAGTTAATTATATTGGTTACACTGTTTATTTTTCTTATATTCAGAGTTAATTATATTTGTTACACTGTTTTATTTTCTTATAGTCAGTTAATTATATTGGTTACACTGTTTATTTTTCTTATATTCAGAGTTAATTATATTGGTTACACTGTTTATTTTTCTTATAGTCGGAGTTAATTATATTGGTTACACTGTTTATTTTTCTTATATTCAGAGTTAATTATATTGGTTACACTGTTTATTTTTCTCATTCTTATATTCAGAGTTTATTATATTGGTTACACTGTTTATTTGTCTCATTCTTATATTCAGAGTTAATTATATTGTTTACACCGACTGTTTATTATTCCTCAATCTTATTTTCAGATAACATTTTATTGCCTATATTTATGTATTTCTACTATTACCCTGCCCATACCTGTACCTCCCCTCCCCCATGTTGCTATGACACCCGAATGTCCCCAAGGGGATCAATAATTAACCCTTTCACTGCCACAGGACAGCCTGTTAACCCTTTCACTGTGACAATACAGAAGGTTAGCCCTTTACTATCACACACAACCGACGGCGATGCTCCATCATTAGCATTTGCGGAGCTAATGATGGAGCATCGCCGTCGGTTGTGTGATAGCAAAGGGCTAACCTTCTGTTGTGTGGCAGTGAAAGGGTTAATATTGCTGTTCTGGCCGATGTCGATATCTCTGTATAGAAAACACTTTTTTATGATAATCAAATAAAGAGCTTAAACAAATTTAAACAATTAACGACCAAAACATGTTGGATAGAAAATGTAAAACGAAAAAATAAAGAAATCTGCCCTATTTTGATATCGACCGATGTGTAAAATAACGACCATATGGGCCGATATCTGGTGCACCACCACTGATCACAATGCTTGGTCGGACCTGCTTGTTGTATAAATGAATAGAGTGTGTTCTGACCCGGCAGTGACGCGGGTGGTGAACACCTACGGGCCCCAGACCCGCGGCGCGGGGGCGGGTCAGGGGGAGCCTGTGGACCAGCAGAGGTCAGAGGTCGCCAGGGACTGTGGGAACCCCGGCGTGGAGGAGCGCCTGCAGAACATCGAGGCCCATCTGAGGCTGCCATCAGGTTAGAACCATCAGAACCACCTCAGGTTAGAACCATCAGGTTAGAACCATCAGAACCACCTCAGTTAGAACCATCAGGTCAGAACCATCAGGTCAGAACCATCAGATTAGAACCATTAGAACCACATCAGGTCAGAACCATCAGGTCAGAACCATCAGGTCAGAACCATCAGGTTAGAACCATCAGGTTAGAACCATCAGGTCAGAACCATCAGGTCAGAACCATCAGAACAAAGTTACAGCTCAGCCGCCTTGATTGTGCAAAAATACAATAAGATAGAATAGATAATAAAATAGACATGATAAGTAATAAGAATAAAATACAATACAATATAATACAGTGCTACGCTAAGAAGCATTGTAACACTATGTACAATAAAATAATAATATACAATATACACATTATCCAGTTATGTATTTTTAAAGTGACATTTTTTGTAGTGTGTGAATTCGCGCTCGTTCAACTATAGCCTACATACATTTGTACAGACGGGGGGCGACAAGTGGCTCAGGACACCTGGAGCAGGTCGTCTGGCAATCGGAAGCTTCCCGGTTCGATTCCCGCTCCTCCCGGGCAGCACGTCGAAGTGTCCTTGAGCAAAGACACTTAAAACTCCTAACTGCTCCCGATGAGCCAGGGCTCATGATGGTTCACTCACCTGGAGCAGAGACACTCTCTGATTCATACACATTAATGATGGTTCACTCACCTGGAGCAGAGACACTCTCTGATTCATACACATTAATGATGGTTCACTCACCTGGAGCAGAGACACTCTCTGATTCATACACATTAATGATGGTTCACTCACCTGGAGCAGAGACACTCTCTGATTCATACACATTAATGATGGTTCACTCACCTGGAGCAGAGACACTCTCTGATTCATACACATTAATGACGGTTCACTCACCTGGAGCAGAGACACTCTCTGATTCATACACATTAATGATGGTTCACTCACCTGGAGCAGAGACACTCTCTGATTCATACACACTAATGATGGTTCACTCACCTGGAGCAGAGACACTCTCTGATTCATACACATTAATGATGGTTCACTCACCTGGAGCAGAGACACTCTGATTCATACACATTAATGATGGTTCACTCACCTGGAGCAGAGACACTCTCTGATTCATACACATTAATGATGGTTCACTCACCTGGAGCAGAGACACTCTGATTCATACACATTAATGATGGTTCACTCACCTGGAGCAGAGACACTCTCTGATTCATACACATTAATGATGGTTCACTCACCTGGAGCAGAGACACTCTCTGATTCATACACATTAATGACGGTTCACTCACCTGGAGCAGAGACACTCTGATTCATACACATTAATGATGGTTCACTCACCTGGAGCAGAGACACTCTCTGATTCATACACATTAATGATGGTTCACTCACCTGGAGCAGAGACACTCTCTGATTCATACACATTAATGATGGTTCACTCACCTGGAGCAGAGACACTCTCTGATTCATACACATTAATGACGGTTCACTCACCTGGAGCAGAGACACTCTGATTCATACACATTAATGATGGTTCACTCACCTGGAGCAGAGACACTCTCTGATTCATACACACTAATGATGGTTCACTCACCTGGAGCAGAGACACTCTCTGATTCATACACATTAATGATGGTTCACTCACCTGGAGCAGAGACACTCTGATTCATACACATTAATGACGGTTCACTCACCTGGAGCAGAGACACTCTCTGATTCATACACATTAATGATGGTTCACTCACCTGGAGCAGAGACACTCTCTGATTCATACACATTAATGATGGTTCACTCACCTGGAGCAGAGACACTCTCTGATTCATACACATTAATGACGGTTCACTCACCTGGAGCAGAGACTCTCTCTGATTCATACACACTAGGGGTGTAAAGGTACACGTATCCGTACCGAACTGTTTCAGTGTGTACCGTACCGAACGGCTGTGTACCGAACGAATACAACGGTATGTTAACCACTAACCACTGTTTTTTTCACAATCTAATATAATTATTATTATTCTTTTTTTATAAGTCTATTATTAATTTCAATATAGAATATTCGTTGACAGCCCTACAAGTACAATTAGTTACTGCACACTACATCAGGGCTGTACACTGCGACGAGGTTATCGCAAACTGCCCTTTAATTTGGCCCGTGCGAGTGGTAAATAATATTTGGGGGCAACCTTGCGAGTAGTGATTTCAACCCTTCATTCGCATTTCACTCCTAAATTAATCCATACAAATTTGATACATTTTTAAAAAAACATTAGCCTACAACCAGGGCTGTACAGTGCGACATAATGTTGCGGTGCTATGAAAAAATCTGTCGGCGATGAATGAATTTACTGCGTAGCTGCGTGTACTGTGACGTGAATCTGGGCCACGCTATTATACTTGGTAGTTGTAGTCCATCGTGCGATTAAATACCATGTCCCGTCTGCGTAGAGTCCATACATCCAACACCAAATCCCATAATTCCTAGCGAACAATCTAATCGAAACTGAATGTGGGCTATTGCATCGCCAAAGAAGAACTTCCTTTCAATAAGTTTAAGCCGCTAATTTTGCTCTGCAAGAAGAATGGAGCGGATATCAGTCCATCTTATGACAACCATGTCCGATGTGGAGAGATGATAAGAGACCATAGCCGATTAAATTAAGTCGGATCTGGCAGTGATGATTACAATGACGGGGACACGGACACTTCTAACGTTCAGCCATGTATTAGGTGAGTCGCCCACTATTAGGACGTTTTTCAATACTTAAATACTGTCTACTTAAATTTCCCTCCGGGGACAATAAAGTATCAACCTACCTATCTATCTATCTATCTAATAATGAGACAATATGCAAATAAGATGTCTAATAATTGTCACGGTTCCTCGTATGAAAGTGGCTTGCAACTTACTGCTGGTAAAATCACTGTTTATTTCTCGTTTTGCATAGTATTACATTCCTCTTCTATAAACAATCAAAGTCCGACCGTAAGAGCCTCATACGGGTCAATTAAACCTTTTTGATTAGTCTTTCCTTCGAGCTAAGTTGAACTGAACATTTCACTGTCAAAAGCGCAAACTTAAACAAGGTTGCGTCGCAACACTGTTTTCAAAATAAAGGTCACATACAAATACCGTAGTAGGCCTCTCAATTCTTATAAAAAAAGTCCCGGATATACATAAACATTAATTGGCATAGATCTCTATAAACGGCCCAACACATTGATCACTTTAGGCACACCCTGAAACCAGTAACATCACAAATATGAAGCGGGTAATTACCCATAAAAATAATAAACCTTTCATGGGGTTATTTACAATAATAATAATTCATTTAATTATAAAGCACTTTTCATTGTGAAACAAAGGTATGCAGAGTTTCTTGTCCTCCTGATTAATGCAATGGTGTGTGTGTTGTGGTGATCTCATTCAAGGAGCACTACACAAGCGCGCGCGCGCGCGCGCACACACACAGTTTGTTGTTTTTGTACTATTAGTGATTTACACACTTTCTCAGTTGGTTCATTATAAAAGATACAAACCTGAAAACAAAAGCACTTAAATGTTAAATAAAAGGACCACAGTAATGAGGCAGGAGGAACATATTTTTTTTGCACTATAATGGTAAAATTGTTAAGAAAAATGTGCCCCTAAAAAATATTCTGTGCCCCTAATTTTCTCATTTAGGGGCAACTGTGCCCCTAGTGAAAAAGCTTAGCGTACAGCCCTGTGAGCTGGTCGGCACCTTGCACGGTGAATGTGAGGAACATAATTGTAAAGCGCTTTGGATAAAAGCGGCTCTGTTAAAAGCATGAGCAGCAGGTGGTGATCCTTCACCAAGGACCTCACCTGGTGAAAACCGTTGAGGGCGCCTGGTCATCTGGACAGGTTCTGATCTATCTATTCGCTCCGTTCACCGGGGGTTCTGTTTTGCAGCGGGTCCGGCGCCTACGAGTGTCTACCAGCGGCTGAAGAAGCTAGAGGATCGTATTCTGGAGTTGGAGGGACTTTCACCCGAGTACTTCCAGTCCACGGTTAGTTCGCCGGCCTTGTTTATTGGATGCACTGTGCTTCACTTCCTCTCATTCGCTCGTTATAATAAAGCATGAACATTGGCATGGTGTACCTTTCTGTGCTTATTCATCCACAATCTATAGCTCAACATGAAGATATTCGCAATTAATCTATTTTGGCTGTGGGGTGTACCTATTAAGTTAAATCAGACATTAACTCATTGGCCGCCAATCACGAGTATACTCGTTATTAGATCGTTTGATCTTTTTCCTTTGATCCCCGTTTTACACACTCTGCCAGAGCTCTCTGAATCACTGTGGCACAGCTACATACGTTGGAATAGCAATGCTGATCGAATCTCACCAGGTGGCAGTATCGTCTACCGTTTGAACTCTGATAGAAAGGGAACAGGACAGGCGATGACTGAACTGGACTCACTCTGAGGGGCAGGAGCTCTTGCAAAGCAATCGCTAGCAGATCTGCTCGCCTCAAAACATAGTGTCCCGTAAACATGTGTAATGGACCTGTCTCAAAACCCTGCCCTCTTTTCTTGATCCTCCAATCACAGCTGTCGCTTACCTCTGACTTCCTCGTACAAACAAAGTTTGTACGAGGAAGTCAGAGGTAAGCGACAGCTGTGATTGGAGGATCAAGAAAAGGGGCAGGGTTTGAGACAGGTCTATTACATATAAGTTTCAAGTTTCTTTAATAGTTGTCATACAGAAGTACAGAATACTTTCATACAAAATGCTTCTTACTGTTACGCTCCAGAGACTGTGCTAGACAAGATCGTATCAAATAACATAATATAGCATGTAATTTAGAAGAAGAAAATGAGGTCACAGTGTTCGGTATAGACATATGTACAATGTTCTGAGTTACCATATAATATACAATACTATGCAGTGTACTAATGTACAGTACTATCTAGTGCAAAGCAGAAATGGGATGAGGTACAATTTAGGTACAATTTACAGTAAGGTGTACGAGTTGTAGTGCAATCCTTCATCAATAAATATAAAGTGTGGGGAGTGGGTGCTACAGTGTGTTTGTTTAAAGTGGGTGTGTGCTATAAAGTGTGTGGAGTGGGTGCTACAGTGTGTTTGTTTAAAGTGAGTGTGTGCGTGTGGATGTGTGTGCTATGTGTGTTTGGTGGTGGTTGTTGTGTAGTGTTCATTCATTGTTCGTTTAGCAGCCTGATGGCCTGGGGATAGAAGCTTCTTCTGAGTCTTTCTGTGCTCGCCTTGAGACTCTGGTATCGCTTGCCTGACCGCAGCAGTTCAAAGAGGCAGTTGTTCGGGTGACTGGAGTCTTTAATGATTCTCTTAGCCTTGCCCTTGCAACGCTTGTTGTAAATGTTCTGGAGGGTGGGGAGCCCCCCTCCAATTGTGCGTTCGGCTGAACGTGTCACTCTTTGTAGTCTGCTTCGGTAGGGCGGGCCATACTTTTTTTTTTTTTGGAAAATCAATCGAGTGGGGTGTCTAAAATACGTGTTTTTTGTGGGGAATTCAAATATGGGATTATTTTTACAATCGGATAACTCCTACCTACATTGTTTTGGATTTCAAAATGGCCGATTTGACCATTTTTCACCCCTTGGCCATACATGGATGCCAACATGAATCTTAAGGAAATCCTAACATATAAGGTGTCTAAATTATGTGTTTCTTAATGGGGAATTCAAATATGAGTTCATTTTTGGGATAGGATAACTCTAACCTACATCATTTTGGATTTCAAAATGGCCGATTTTACCATTTTTTACCCCTTGGCCATACATGGATGATAACATGAATCTGAAGGAATTCCTAACATGCAATATGTCTAAATGATGTGTTTCTTAATGGGGAATTCAAATATGAGGTCATTTTTGGGATAGGATAAATATAACCTGCATAATCTTGGATTTCAAAAAGGCTGATTTTACCATTTGAACCCATTGGTATTGTATTACAAAATTGCAAAGATAAAAAATATATGGGAAATCATTTATAATGACAAAGCCATCAAATTTATTAACAAGTGAACTGTATATAACTGGATACAACTCCAAAGATCAATAATAATAATACTAACAATAATAAATTGTATTTGTAATACACACAAACACCTAAGTGCTAAATCTCGATTTCCTGACTTCTTGAACTTTGCCAGGTTCCAATATCTTGATTGGACTCATTCTTGGATGGCAAGATCTCCTACTGTACTGCTTTAGCCACCAACCTACAAACACAAACTTAAAGTCAACGTCAGCCATAAATAGGTGAGCTCTTTCCAGAACTACTCAGCAGAAACCTCTGTAACCATTTTAACAAACGTCTCAATGTAGCCTATTGAGAAAATCCATGGGGCTCCATCAATCATATATCTTCTTAAATTTGATCAGGTTGCACAAGTCCTGCTTGGATTCATTCTTGGACATCAGCCTCCTGCTGGTCTCCTGAGCCCTGATCCCTCTATCCCTTTTTTCTTATGAAAAGTACTTAGCAGAGGCCTCAGTCACCATTTTAACAACCCTCTCGATGCTTTGTGTGTGGCAAGGCCAGTCGAGAACCTCCATGGGGGTGTTGATGAAGTTCTTCACCTCGGAGGTGCTTAGGGAGCAGGTGAGAGGTGGCTCTGACAAATCTTCTGACCAGCTGATTAAGCCACCAATGCTGGAAGCGTCACTATTGATGTGAGGTGTTCTTCTGATCCTGACACAGGAGTCTCCCAGCTGAGTGTCTGGATCCCCCTCTCCCCTGATGGCCAGGATTCTCTCCACCCCCTCAATTCTCTCTTTTTGATCCTCAGAGCACAGCAGTGTTTGGAGGATGGCTTCACTGTGGGCATACCAAGCAGATCTTCTCACAGTTGGCATCACAACATCCAGCACCTCCTTCCTCTGAGACTTGAGGCAGTCCAGCTGAAACAGGATGTGCCTAGGCCCTTCGATCCAGGAGTGCTTGACCTTCATGTTGAACCAACATGGATAATACACTCCAATGATGAATTCCACAATGCATTGTAGATTATTCAGGTTCTTTCTTTTAAGTTGATGCTTTGACACCCAGAGCCTGAGGAGTCTGTTTGCTGTGGTGAGCCAGCGGCTGTGGTTTACCGGTCCAATCTCCAGCAGAGCCAGCCTTGCAGAAAGCACTCCATCCCTGATTGCACAGACCAGCTTATAGCCATAGTGTTGATCAGTTGAGAGATCTTGAATGATCTTCTCAGGCAGCTTGATCAGCGGAGGGCCAAGAAAGATCCTGGTGAAGTTAGGATTGATCTCCAAGTCTGTAACAGAATCAAGGAGCTGTCCTATTGGCCCAGACAATTTGTTGTCTGACAGAGTAGCCCCATCAACTTCAACAATGAGACGGCGCAGTGGAAGTTCACCAGTGTGCAGGTTGCACAACAACCAGACCAGCTTTCTCCCCAGGTGCAGCTCCAGCTTCCGCATTACACCTGCCTTCACTCCAGTGTTGACATTGGTCGAGTCTCCTCCAATGGCCCACAAGGTCTTATCAGAACCTCTCTCCTTCAGCCAGGCAAACAGGACTTTAGCAATCTTCTCTGCATGGGACTCCTCTTTAGTTGCTTTCTCTGGTGTAAAGTGGAACAGATAGTTGCTGCCAGGCTCACTAGCAACACTATAGTGTTCTTCCTTGATCTTTGCAGGAAAAGATTGGTCACTGCCCTCAGCTTCCATCATCACATTGGTCATGTCAATCCGCCCATCAAAGAGGATACAGGAGATCCCCCCCTCCTCCCTGCACTTCTCCTCAAACTCTTCCCCCAGCTCTTGCATCAACTTTTCTTGTGCTCTCTTAACCTTGTTCTTATCAATCACTTTACTTGTGTCATCTTCTAAGATGAGTCCTGCATCAATCAGAGCTGCAGTTGCTATAGCTGCAGTTGGCCTTAGACCTATGCCATACCTTACACTAGCAAGGGCGATGTTTGGAATCTCATCATAATTTTTCCGTAGCTTTGCTGAAGCTGCAGGGTCAGTTTCAGGAATGAGCTCAACTTCAGGGACTGTAAGGAAGCTCTCAAAATCCTTCCTGGCAACCTTGTCTGCTGCTGCAAAGCTTTCTTCTTTGCCCCTTCTCCTTTTCTCTGCCTTCTTTTCCATCCCCTGCCTTTCCAATGTTTTCACCTGTCTCTTGTGCTCAGGCAGATCAGCTCCAGCCATTTGGTGTGGTCCTTTACTTCCAACCTTTTCCCTCTGTCCCTTGATGTAGGCAATATCTTTCACAGGAATCTTTTTGTCTTTGCTGCAGCAACAGTTAATGTTCAGATTCATGTTGGCATCCATGTATGGCCAAGGGGTGAAAAATGGTAAAATCTGCCATTTTGAAATCCAAAATTATGCAGGTTAGTTATCCTATCCCAAAAATGACCTCATATTTGAATTCCCCATTAACACTTTGGCTGCCATGGGTTAAATTAATGATATACCATAGATTGCCAGCGCTATTTGTCTATGGAGAAAGTCCCCTTCTTTGCAGGGCTATAACTTTTTAAATTCTATTGCTACATTGCCATTATTAGGGCCCATTCAAAGTCCTATATGTATTGTTCATTGTGTAGCAACGTTAAACTTTTTCATTCACATATTCATAGTAAAGTATGGTCTAATGTATAAGTATGTTTTCATCTCTTTCTGCAACTTTCTCCAGAACGTGATATATAGCCCCAAATGCATTATATTGATGATGAAATACAGTTTGATGGCAATCAGCGCGATATAAAAAATTCCAACTAGACGTACTTCTAGAAGTTACTACACGTCATCTGATGTTGACCGGATGGGCGAGGGGGCGTTTATAATTCCGTGGGCAGCGTTATACCAATCATCTAATGTGGGTCAAATGTTGATAAAAGCAGTTAGTATCGAAGATGGTAACGTTACACGCTGAAACTCACCCCAGTCTCCGCGCGCCGTTGGGCGATCATCGTCGAGTAGAAATTTTATCATTATGGGATATATTATTACCCGGTCCATCTCCAGCTTGTATAATGGTATATACGTCCAAATCATGTTGTTTATCGAGTTATTGGCAATCGATCGCTATGTAGAGTGACGAGCTAGAATGCCGGAACCTATCCCGAGTGGCCGGAAGCAATACGGACATGTAGCACAACCTCCACTGTGCTTCCTGTTAAGCGGTTGCGCGATCGGCCACCAGATGGCGCTCCTGAACCGCCAGAGAGCTCAGTGGGTCCTGCTGGTGGTTCTCAGACCAGCGGAGGGACATTATGGATCAGATCGCAGATTTTTGAAATATTGATATAAGGACGCTGTACAGCGTCCCCCGGCAACTTTAGCATCGCCAGCAATGACGCTGTAAAGCGTTTTTAGGCAGTCAAAGTGTTAAGAAACACATCATTTAGACACCTTGCATGTTAGGATTTCCTTCAGATTCATGTTGGCATCCATGTATGGCCAAGGGGTGAAAAATTGTCAAATCGGCCATTTTGAAATCCAAAATTATGTAGGTTAGAGTTATTCTATCCCAAAAATGAACTCATATTTGAATTCCCCATTAAGAAACACATCATTTAGACACCTTGCATGTTATGATTTCCTTCAGATTCATGTTGGCATCCATGTATGGCCAAGGGGTGAAAAATGGTCAAATCGGCCATTTTGAAATCCAAAACAATGTAGGTAGGAGTTATCCGATTAGAAAAATAATCCCATATTTGAATTCCCCACAAAAAAACACGTATTTTAGACACCCCACTCGATTGATTTTCCAAAAAAAAAAAAGTATGGCCCGCCCTACTGCTTCGGTCTTGTGCAGTGCTATTCCCAAACCAGGAGGTGATGTTGCCGGTCAAGATGCTCTCTATTGTACATGAGTAGAAGTTCTTAAGGATCTTCTGACTGACTTGGAACTTCCTTAGGCGCCTGAGGAAGTAGAGGCGTTGTCGTGCCTTCTTCACAACACTGTCAATGTGTGTGGTCCATGTCAAGTCCTCGGATATGTAGGCTCCGAGGTACTTAAAGCTGTTGACTCTCTCAACCGGTGCCCCGTCGATGCTGAGGGGGCTGTAGTCCTTGACCCCCGACCTCCTGAAGTCCACAATCATCTCCTTTGTTTTGCTGACGTTCAGGGAGAGGCTGTTTTCCTGGCACCATCCCGCCAGGACCTTGACCTCTTCCAGGTAGGCCCTCTCGTCGTTGGCAGAGATCAGGCCCACCACCACTGTGTCGTCAGCAAATTTGATGATTGTATTGCTACTCCGCTGAGCCACACAGTCGTGTGTGTACAGGGAGTAGAGGAGGGGACTCAGAACACAGCCCTGGGGGGCCCCTATGTTGAGGGTGATGGATGAGGAGGTGCAGTTGCCTGCTCTCACCACCTGGGGTCTGCCCGTCAGGAAGTCCAAGACCCACTGGCAGAGGTCATAGTTCAAGCCCAGGTCCCTGAGCTTGGCTATGAGTTTGGAGGGGACTATGGTATTGAATGCCGAGCTGTAGTCGATGAATAGCATTCTCACATAGTTCCCCTGCCTCTTGTCCAGGTGTGATGCTGCTGTGTGCAGCACATGGGCTATGGCGTCCTCCGTGGACCTGTTGGGGCGGTATGCAAATTGCAGGGGGTCCATGTTGATGGGGAGGGAGGAGCAGATGTAGCCCTTTACTAGCTTCTCAAAGCACTTCATGGCTATGGAGGTGAGAGCTACAGGGCGGTAGTCGTTGAGGCAAGCAGGCTTGGATTTTTTGGGTACAGGGATGATGGTGGACTTCTTCAGGCAGGTGGGGATGACAGCCTGTTCTAAGGACAGGTTAAATATGTCAGTGAATACTGGGGCCAGTTGGTCGGCACAGACTTTTAGGACGCGGCCGGGGATGCCGTCCGGACCTGCTGCCTTCCTGATATTCACTTTTTTAAAGGTCCGCCTCACCTCATGCTCTGTTACCCTGAACACTGCACCTCCATCAGCAGCCGACCCCCCCCCCCCCATTGCCGTGGCTTGTGAGCTGGTGTTGTTATTACCAGCATCAAACCTCGCATAGAAGGTATTGAGGTCATTTGCTAAGGAGATGTCACTGTTCAGTTTGAGGGAGGCGCCTTTGTAGTCTGTCATCGTTTTGAGCCCCTGCCACATAGCTCTAGAGTCAGCTTGTTCAAACTGGAGTTCAATTTTATCCCTGTAGCGCCGTTTGGCCTCTGACACTGTCCTCCTTACGTTGTATCGCGCCACCTTGTGGTCATTCATGTTGCCTGCCACTAGGCCGTCGTTGTATGCTTTGGTGCGCTCTCTCAGAGCTTCACGGACGGATTTGTCTACCCAGGGTTTTTGATTTGGGTAAACTCTCATTTTGGTAGTGGGGATTGTTTCTTCCACCATAGTACAAACATAGTCCAGCACTGTTTCCGTGTAGACATTAATGTTATCTGTGTCGCGGAACACATTCCAGTCTGTGCAGTGAAACACAGACCGGAGCGTCTCCTCTGACGTCAAATCCCATTTCTGCACCTCTCGCGAGACTACGGGAGTACTTTTGATTCTCTGTTTGTACTTTGGTGAAAGAAAGATTGACGCGTGATCTGATTTACCAAAGCCACTATCAGAATGAGCCTTGTAGCCACCTTTAAATTGCGTGTAACAGTGATCTATAAACGAGTAATCGCGATCGCCGATGGGATCATTGGAATTATAATTTTTAGATTACCTTCTGGCTGAGGTAAGGACCCCCCCCATGTCTATTTTACCGAACCTGAAACATGTTTCTGTAACGATCACAGTGGCTTACTTTACCGACATAAACCAAGCGTTGTGAAGGCACATGTGTATATGGTATGGTATATAGTATATATATAGTATATACCATATACACATGTGCCTTCACAACGCTATACTATATACCTTTGATTTGGGAGTATTTGGGGTTTCATGGGATCAACCAGAACGGTTTGGGCTTATTGCATATACCGCGTTTTATCTCGCGATCTATGGGAAAAGACTGAATTATCTAGGAAATGGGCGATGTTTAGCGTGTAATAAACTACAAACTACAGTGTGTAGAAACACAAACTATTTTTTTTCCATGTTGGACTACAAGTAGTGTCTGCCAACTGAGCCACACCATTGTCTCCACAGCTATAATACAGAACACACACACAGCTCTGCAAACATTGTGAAACACCGTGAAAGTGACTAAAAAGTTAGTTTTGGCCAATCATAGTAGACCATACAAATCCTTAGTCGGGGACAGGTCTATAGGTACATTTTCTTTCAACCATCTCAGCCACTGCAATTCATAGGATTCCATTTTCCTTAACTTGAGCTTATCTTGTGGAAAAGATTTTCTTCTGCAGAACGACCTATAAGTACATTTCGGTGGAATACCCTTTTTCTTCCTAAGTGGTTCTTATTTCCCAAGCATTCCATTCACCTCTGTCGTGAGAGAGAGAGAGAGAGAGAGAGAGAGAGAGAGAGAGAGAGATAATCTACCATCCCCCCCAAACGGAGAAGAAAGCACGTTTAGGTTGTTGGGATCTTTCTGAAGCTTAAAACACTCCTGACCTGACAATCATCCAGACCCTGTGGGCGATCAACTGGGGGATGGAGGGAGGGAGAGGGAGGGAGGGAGGGAGACCCCGTTGGTGGGGGAGGGGGGGGGGGGTTTAGAGTCACGGGCTGCCATCAGGGCGCTCCGGGGAACACCAGCTAGTCACAGCTAAATCAAGTCTGCTCTCTCTGAGAGACAAGTGAGAATAACAACACTGACTGAACATTCCCCTTTTATTTCTCTTTTTTTTATAATCTTCCTTCATAAAGACTTAAAAACTACTCCTGTACGTTCCCCTTAAATTGATCTTAAGTAAAAAATGAAATAATATTAACGATGCATATTAATACTACAACTCTGTACACGCATCTGATTAGCACTATTACTCCGGAGTACTAATTTATATATTTTATACCCAGTTTAATCACCTGTACATTATATTACTATTTCTTTTTCTTTTTCTTCTTTTTCTTTTTCTTTTTCTTTTTCTTCTTTTTCTTTTTCTTCGCCGCCGCCATTTCTGGAACTAGTTTCTGGAAGTGTGTGGTTGAAGAGCGGCAGAACCCCCCCAGAGAGGCTCCTCCTCCGGGCCCCAGTGGCTCCTCCTCTGAGCGGCAGAACCCCCCAGAGAGGCTCCTCCTCCGGGCCCCAGTGGCTCCTCCCCTGAGCGGCAGAACCCCCCAGAGAGGCTCCTCCTCCGGGCCCCAGTGGCTCCTCCCCTGAGCAGCAGAACCCCCCAGAGAGGCTCCTCCTCCGGGCCCCAGTGGCTCCTCCCCTGAGCAGCAGAACCCCCCAGAGAGGCTCCTCCTCCGGGCCCCAGTGGCTCCTCCCCTGAGCAGCAGAACCCCCCCAGAGAGGCTCCTCCTCCGGGCTGTAATTACAGAGCGACTCGGAAACAAAAAAGGGATTCACCAGGTTGTTACTCGAGATTACGGTGAAAGTCTTTTTTGGCCTCGTGGATAAAAGCGTAAGATGTTCCTTTTTATTGTTCCTCGTGGGGGGGGGGGGGGGAATTCAGGGCGTCATAGCGGGAGGGGGGAGGTACAGGTATGGGCAGGGTGATAGTAGAAAGACATGTATAGGGGGAGGGGAGGTACAGGTATGGGCAGTTAACGGTTAACTCTGAATATAAAAAGAAATATGAGAAAAATAAACATTGTAAACAATATAATTAACTGAATATAAAAATATGAGAAAAATAAACGGTGCAGATGAGGGTCTGTAGGTCCTGTCGGTTAAATTATACGCTACAATAAATATAGATATATAGACGAGATATATATCGGTGTTGAACTAGAGATGGTTATTTTCCTTGTGTCCTCTGCAGTAGGTCTGCTGCTCCGCAGAAGACAATCGTAGGGATTTATTTACGGCAGCTCATTTGTTTGTTATTATTACTCGCGGATGTGCGTTTATTTCCTCCGTGCGCTCGAGCAAGGCTACATTTATCTGAAGCACCTGTTCGAATTCAAGCTTTGATTAAGTGGTCTACATGAAATCCTCACCCTGCGATTTGACCTAGCAAATGTTCTGCTGCGTCGAGTGTGATTTGTCTGTGTTTGGTGGTCCTCCAAATAACATGGTCCACACATATTGATCAGGAAAAGATGAGTAGTTGCATACTTTCCTCTTGCTTTGTACTATGTATGCATACAAACACATATTCATGAGCACGCTGCAATACATTCACAGTGACTTCTGTGTGCAGGGGGTAGTTTTTCATTAGATTCGATTCAATAATAATAATAATAAATTCATTTTATTTATATAGCGCTTTTCAATAACCCAAAGAAGATTCCAATGTATTGTCGTCGATAAGGGAATCGAATCGATAATGGAATCGGTAAAATCTTATCAATTCCCATACCTAGTCCTTTATGACAGATATGATACCCATGCTGTGTCCTTTATGACAGATATGATACCCACCACTGTGTCCTTTATGATAATAATACATCTATCCACATCTGTCTGTACATACCTGCACATAGTCCTTTTACATATCTGTAGATACTCTATCTATATCTGTACATATCCCTTACCTACTCTTACTAGTTCTACTTCTGGCCAGTATGACTTACTACCATAGTGTCTTCATACCTGCATCACTGTACATATTAATACTACAACTCTATACATCTGATTAGCACTATTACTCAGTACTACCGATTTACATATCGTATACCCAGTTTAATCACCTGTACATTGTGTATCACTATTGAACTTCACTGTTACATTTGCTCTCTGGTTGGATTCCAAACTTCTTTATGTTGTACTGT
>NC_140167.1:2164141-2216641 GCF_963971535.1 Notolepis coatsorum | reverse complement strand
ATATACGATATGCAAATATACAGTACTGTTACCCATAGATCCTAACAGAGAATATATACATATGATATGATAATAGAGAGTCTCCTCCCCACCGCATGTATATATTCTTTATATGTATATATTCTCTCCCCGCCTTATGTATATTTCTCTCCCACCCACCCACCCCCTCCTAATGTACAGTCCCCTCCCCATCATATGTATATACTCTGTCAGGATCTATGGGTAACAGTACTGTATATTTGAATACCGTTTATGTCACAAATGTATCAGTACTAAATACCTGTATGTCCCTATGCCATAAATGTCACGTATGTTGTGTATGTCATAAATGTCTGTTAAATAAAGTTTTCATTCATGGTGAGGAGACTGTACATTAGGAGGGGGCGGGTGGGTGGGAGAAAAAAAATACATACGGTGGGGAGGAGACTGTCTATTGGGGGGGGGGGGGGGGGTTTGGACATTTACGGTGGCCAGTTTCGAATTGCAACCTCCCGTAGGTGCTCTTTAAGAGCGCGTTTGAATGTGGGTAGGGTCTGTATGTCCTGTGGTTATTGGTAGAACAGGTTGAAACGCCCGCATTTCAATGATGTATATGAAAAAATAATTGGTTTGAAAGCGACACCTTCACATTATTGTTTGTGTCTATGTACTGGATGAACACGGCATGTATTTATGTTTGATACCTACACGTGCTCGTGAACGAGGAGAGAGAGAGCGAGCTCTTGATTTCTATGCCAGACAGTTGATGGTGGTGGTGATGTAACCCCTGATGGTTGTCATTATAACAAATTACCTGCTTACTGACGGAGACCCAACAAATGATCATTAAATGGAATTGCTCGGCGGGTAGAGGCGCTAGACGCGCTCCTCGGTAGGTGTGCGCGCGTGTAGACCGCGGCTGGTAAATTGTACATAGATTGCGCTAATTAAGCTCATTAGAAAATCTTATGTTTTTGTTTTGTTTCTATTCCCGAGAAGAAGGGACCCGTCGGCGTGCGGAGACAACAGCGGAGGAGGGGTTCAGAGTCGGGGCTGATTGTGGTGCGTGATGCGCTTTTTATACGAATAAAAACAATTACACGTAAAGAACCTATGCAAAATAATCTTTATTTTGAGGGGCGACAGTGGCTCAGGAGGTAGAGCAGTCGTCTCGGTAATCCAGAGGTTCCCGGTTCGATTCCCGCTCCTCCCAGGCAGCGTGGCGAATAATAATAATATCTTAGATTTATATATAGCGTCTTTCAGGAGACCCAAGGCGCTTGTCGATGTGTCTCCTTGAGCAAGACACTTAACCCCTAACTGCTCCGGATGAGCAGGTCGGCACCTTGCACGGTCGCCTCCGCCGTCGGTGTGTGAGTGTGTGAGTGAGTGGGTCAAATGTGAGGACCAAAATGTAAAGCGCTTTGGCTGAAAGAGCTAAATAAATGCAGCCATTCACAATTGACCATTTTAGAGTGGAAATAACGCAAAGAAAAATACTTCTACGAAACGTCCCGTGCACTTTTAACATCTCTACCAAACGTCCCGTACACTTTTAACATCTCTACTAAACGACCCGTACACTTTTAACATCTCTACCAAACATCCCGTGCACTTTTAACATCTCTACTAAACGTCCCGTACACTTTTAACATCTCTACCAAACGTCCCGTGCACTTTTAACATCTCTACTAAACGTCCCGTACACTTTTAACATCTCTACCAAACGTCCCGTGCACTTTTAACATCTCTACCAAACCTCCCGTGCACTTTTAACATCTCTACTAAACGTCCCGTACACTTTTAACATCTCCACAAGTAACTCTCTCCTGCTTTATTGGACCGTTTCCTCTTTGTGTGTAAATGTCAAAAGATTTATTTCAGAGTTGAGTGATTGAGTGACCTGAGCACAATAGTAACGTTGAATTGTGTATTTTCTGTGAGGGGGGGGGGGGGGGGGGGGGGGGTGAGGGGGGGGGGGGGGGGGGTGGGGAGACAGGCAGAGAGGTCCATTCTTCTTGTGGAAAGGTCTTTGTGTTTTTTCAGGTGTACCTCACTACTTGTTTGGTCGTCTCTCTCTCTCTGGCCTCATAGACTGGAGCCTTCTGTCCGCGCTGCACCGACTCTGAGGGGAGCACTTGAGCACCGTGGCAATGGAGAGGGGGGAGAGAGGGGAGAGAGGGGAGAGGGGGGAGAGAGGGGAGCCAGCAAGGGAGAGGGACAAGGGGGGGGGGGGAGTTGGCTCATTGTCCGCCGGGAGCTTTTGTCTCAGACACAGGCCCCTCGCCAGGGTTAATGAGAACAAATTGGTCTGAGTGTAACAAATGGATTATGGAGGTGGACAAAAGGGCTGTATTTGGGAGCCATGGGCTCGCTGGCTCCGCCCCTCCTGTAACCCTATTGAGCCGAGCGGGGACAGGATGAAGTGCTCCTCCTCAGTAAATATCTCATTATCTTCATCCCGGCTTGTTTTTATCACCGGAGCACAATTATACATTACGGTGCGCGGCTTCCTGTCGCCCGAGCGCCCTCCATTGTGATGGATCCCAGTGTCACGTTGAGTGATGTATAAACTATATTTTTTTTTTTTTTTTTCCGTAGTCATGTATTTGTATAACCAATGTGTTGTTATTCAGTTTCTACCGTGCGGCTAATACGTCAACGCTAGCGTCAGTGGTCATTACTGTACGGTTAAGTATGCATAGTATGTCCTATGCTTTTTATGGAATACGCTGCAAGTGAAACTTTGTCTAGAGGCACTTCCTACTGTGAATGCTTTTAAAGGTCTGCTACGATTAGCCCTTCATGAAACATGTAACTGTTTTACCTGATGCTATTGCTGATCTGATTATGCTTCTTGCCACTGCACAAATGGCCTTAATAATAATAATAATAATGACTTGGATTTATATAGCGCTCTTCTCTGACTCAGAGCGCTTCACAGAGTCCATTATTCGTTCATACACAGTCATCCCGGTGGTGGTAAGCTGCAATTGCAGCCAGAGCTGCCCTGAGGCAGACTCACGGAAGCGTGGCGAATAATCAGCGCCTACGGCCCCTCCGACCACCACCAACATTCATTCACATGCATACGAGGCAAGTAGGTTAAGTGTCTTGCCCAAGGACACAACGGCAATGGGATGGACATGGGCTTGAGCGGGATTCGAACCACCAACCCTTCGATCATTGGACGACCCGCTCTACCCCTGAGCCACGCCGCCCCACTGTGTTTGTATTTGATTTGTATCTTTTTTCTTGCCCTTGTTTTTATGTTGAGTATGTCTCTCTCTACACACTATACACAGTATGTCTCTCTCTACACACTATACACAGTATGTCTCTCTACACTATACACAGTATGTCTCTCTACACACTATACACAGTATGTCTCTCTCTACACACTATACACAGTATGTCTCTCTCTACACACTATACACAGTATGTCTCTCTCTACACACTATACACAGTATGTCTCTCTCTACACACTATACACAGTATGTCTCTCTCTACACACTATACACAGTATGTCTCTCTACACACTATACACAGTATGTCTCTCTCTACACACTATACACAGTATGTCTCTCTCTACACACTATACACAGTATGTCTCTCTACACACTATACACAGTATGTCTCTCTCTACACACTATACACAGTATGTCTCTCTCTACACACTATACACAGTATGTCTCTCTACACACTATACACAGTATGTCTCTCTCTACACACTATACACAGTATGTCTCTCTCTACACTATACACAGTATGTCTCTCTCTACACACTATACACAGTATGTCTCTCTCTACACACTATACACAGTATGTCCCTCTCTCTACACTATACACAGTATGTCTCTCTACACACTATACACAGTATGTCTCTCTACACACTATACACAGTATGTCTCTCTCTACACACTATACACAGTATGTCTCTCTCTACACACTATACACAGTATGTCTCTCTACACACTATACACAGTATGTCTCTCTACACACTATACACAGTATGTCTCTCTCTACACACTATACACAGTATGTCTCTCTCTACACACTATACACAGTATGTCTATGTTGTTTGTATGTCAAAAAAACGAACGCAAAAAAACTATTGCAAAAAACAAACGCAAAAAAACAGAAGACAGTCTGTCACAAAAAAACGAACGAACTAAAACAAAAACGAACGAAAAAAACGAACGAAAAAAATGAAAGAAAAAAAACGAACTCAAAAAAATTTACGCAAAAAAACGAACGAACTAAAACGAAAACGAACGCAAAAAAACTAACGAAAGAAAACTAAAACGAACGCAAAAAAACGAACAAACTAAAACGAACTCAAACGAAAACAAACGCAAAAAAACGAACGAAAAAAAACAAATGCAAAAAAATTTACGAAAAAAAACGAACAAACTAAAACGAAAACGAGCGCAAAAAACGAACGTAAAAAATTAAAACCAACGCAAAAAACCAACGCAAAAAAACGAACGAACTAAAACGAAAACCAATGCAAAAAAACGAACAAACTCAAACGAACGCAAAAAAACAAACACAAAAAAACGAACGCAAAGAAATTTGCGCAAAAAAACGAACGAACGAAAACGAACGCAAAAAACAAACGTGAAAAAACGAACGCAAAAAAAACGATCGCAAAAAACAAACGCAAAAAAACAGAAGACACAGTCTGTCACAAGCTGCAGGAAGACAGTCTGTTGCAAAAAAACTAACGAACTAAAACGAAAGCAAAAAAACGAACGGAAAAAAACGAACGCAAAAAAAAGAACGAAAAAAAAGAACGCAAAGAAATGTACGCAAAAAAACGAACTAACTAAACCGAAAACGAGCGCAAAAAACTAACGCAAAAAAATTACAACCAACGCAAAAAAACCAACAAATTTTTTTTTACGAACTAAAACGAAAACAACGCAAAAAAACGAAAACTAACTAAAACGAAAATGAACGCAAAAAACCCTAACCCTATGCCTCTCTACACACTATACACAGTATGTCTCTCTCTACACACTATACACAGTATGTCTCTCTCTACACACTATACACAGTATGTCTCTCTACACACTATACACAGTATGTCTCTCTACACACTATACACAGTATGTCTCTCTCTACACACTATACACAGTATGTCTCTCTCTACACACTATACACAGTATGTCTCTCTCTACACACTATACACAGTATGTCTCTCTCTACACACTATACACAGTATGTCTCTCTCTACACACTATACACAGTATGTCTCTCTCTACACACTATACACAGTATGTCTCTCTCTACACACTATACACAGTAATGTATGCAAAAAACGAACAAACGAAAACGAAAACAAGCACAAAAAACGAACGCAAAAAAACGAACGAACTAAAACGAACGCCAAAAAACGAGCAAAAAAACGAACAAACTAAAACGAAAACAAACGCAAAAAACGAATGCAAAAAAACGAACGCAAAAAAAACGAGCGCAAAAAACAAACGCAAAAAAACAGAAGAGACAGTCTGTCACAAGCTGCAGGAAGACAGTCTGTCGCAAAAAAACGAACAAACTAAAATGAAAACGAACGCAAAAAACGAACGCAAAAAAACGAATGAAAAAAATGAAAACGAACTAACTAAAACTAAAACGAACGAAAACGAACGCAAAAAAACGAACGAAAAAAACGAATGCAAAAAAATGTATGCAAAAAAAACGAACAAACTAAAACTAAAACGAGCAAAAAAAAATTAAAACCAACACAAAAAAACGAACGAACGCAAAAAAACGAACGAACTAAAACGAACGCAAAAAAACGAACACAAAAAAACGAACGCAAAAAAACAAATGCCAAAAAATGTGAGCAAAAAAACGAACAAACTAAAAACGAAAACAAACGCAAAAAACGAACGCAAAAAAACGAACGCAAAAAAACGAACGAACGCAAAAAAACGAACGAACTAAAACGAACGCAAAAAAACGAACGCAAAAAAACGAACGCAAAAAAATTTGAGCAAAAAAACGAACAAACTAAAAACGAAAACAACCGCAAAAAACGACCACAAAAAAACAAACGCAAAAAACGAACGCAAAAAAACGAACGCAAAAAAACGAACGAACGCAAAAAAACGAACGAACTAAAACGAACGCAAAAAAACGAACACAAAAAAATGAACGCAAAAAAACGAACGCAAAAAAATTTGAGCAAAAAAACGAACAAACTAAAAACGAAAACAACCGCAAAAAACGAACGCAAAAAAACAAACGCAAAAAAAATTATCGCAAAAAACAAACGCAAAAAAACAGAAGAGACAGTCTGTCACAAGCTGCAGGAAGACAGTCTCTCGCAAAAAAACGAACGAACTAAAACTAAAACGAAAGAAAAAAAACGAACTAAAAAAACGAACGCAAAAAATGAACGAAAAAAAAGAATGCAAAAAAATTTACGCAAAAGAACGAACGAAAACGAGCGCAAAAAAAATAACGCAAAAAATGAAAACCTAACCCTAACCCTATGTCTCTCTCTACACACTATACACAGTATGTCTCTCTACACACTATACACAGTATGTCTCTCTACACACTATACACAGTATGTCTCTCTCTACACACTATACACAGTATGTCTCTCTACACACTATACACAGTATGTCTCTCTCTACACACTATACACAGTATGTCTCTCTCTACACACTATACACAGTATGTCTCTCTCTACACACTATACACAGTATGTCTCTCTCTACACACTATACACAGTATGTCTCTCTCTACACACTATACACAGTATGTCTCTCTCTACACACTATACACAGTATGTCTCTCTCTACACACTATACACAGTATGTCTCTCTACACACTATACACAGTATGTCTGTGGTATCAAAGATGGCGCCGCTATGACCGGCTGCCTGTCTGTGCGCTCCGTCGAGACTGTGCATACTTTTGTTAATATTTATAGTTTTAAGAGTTTTGTCTGTACCAACAGTAGGTGCATTTAATGTGTATGACCGTCAGTCACTTATAGACATTGGATTACGGGAAACTTACCGACTGGATTACTCTCTGGATCAGCTCTCTGAACCGCAACAATGGCCCGTTGAGATCTTGAGGACATCAGGACCGGATCTCGCCCCCAGGGACAAAGGACCCAGACGGCGAGGAAAGAGAGCTGGAGTCCGTAACAGGCTGAGAACCAGGCGGCACAGGACACCACTACCCAGTATATTGCTAGCCAATGTACAATCAATAGACAATAAACTAGACGACATCCGAGCAAGGATTCAATTCCAGAGAGACGTTAGGGACTGTAACGTTCTCTGCTTCATCGAGACGTGGCTGGCGCCAGAAGTCCCAGACCACGCCATCCAACCGGCCGATCATTTCTTCATTCACCGCAAGGATAGAACAGCAGAATCCGGTAAACAACGTGGAGGAGGTATTGCCTTCATGTTGAACAAAAATTGGAGTGACCCAACTAACGTGAAGGAATTATCCAACCACTGCTCCCCAGAACTGGAATATATAACCATCAAGTGTCGTCCTTTCTTCCTCCCGAGGGAGTTAATGGCGATCGTCCTGGTCGGAGTGTATATTCCACCGCAAGCCAGCAACAAGGTCGCGCTCTCCAGACTACACGACGAGGTAAATAGAATCCAAGAGGCGAATGTTAACGCCGCCATTTTAGTTCTGGGAGATTTCAATAGCGCCAATCTGAGAAAGGTATTGCACGACTTCTATCAGCATGTGACTTGCAACACCAGAGGCGGTAACATCCTAGATCACTGTTACACGCAATTTAAAGGTGGCTACAAGGCTCATTCTGATAGTGGCTTCGGTAAGTCAGATCACGCATCAATTTTTCTTACACCGAAGTACAGACAGAGAATTAAAAGTACTCCCGTAGTCTCGCGAGAGGTGCAGAAATGGGATGTGACGTCAGAGGATACGATCCGGTCAGTGTTTCACAACACAGACTGGAATGTGTTCCGCGACACAGATAACATTAATGCCTACACGGAGACAGTGCTGGACTATGTTTGTACTAGGGTGAAAGAAACAATCCCCACTACCAAAATGAAAGTTTACCCAAATCAAAAACCCTGGGTAGACAAATCCGTCCGTGAAGCTCTGAGAGAGCGCACCAAAGCATACAACGACGGCCTAGAGGCAGGCAACATGAATGACCACAAGGTGGCGCGATACAACGTAAGGAGGACTGTGTCAGAGGCCAAACGACGCTACAGGGATAAAATTGAACTCCAGTTTGAACAAGCTGACTCTAGAGCTATGTGGCAGGGGCTCAAAACGATGACAGACTACAAAGGCGCCTCCCTCAAACTGAACAGTGACATCTCCTTAGCAAATGACCTCAATACCTTCTATGCGAGGTTTGATGCTGGTAATAACAACACCAGCTCACAAGCCTCGGCAATGGGGGGGGGGGGGGGTCGGCTGCTGATGGAGGCGCAGTGTTCAGGGTAACAGAGCATGAGGTGAGGCGGACCTTTAAAAAAGTGAATATCAGGAAGGCAGCAGGTCCAGACGGCATCCCCGGCCGCGTCCTAAAAGTCTGTGCCGACCAACTGGCCCCAGTATTCACTGACATATTTAACCTGTCCTTAGAACAGGCTGTCATCCCCACCTGCCTGAAGAAGTCCACTATTATCCCTGTACCCAAAAAATCCAAGCCTGCTTGCCTCAACGACTACCGCCCTGTAGCTCTCACCTCCATAGCCATGAAGTGCTTCGAGAAGCTAGTAAAGGGCTACATCTGCTCCTCCCTCCCCATCAACATGGACCCCCTGCAATTTGCATACCGCCCCAACAGGTCCACGGAGGACGCCATATCCCATGTGCTGCACACAGCAGCATCACACCTGGACAAGAGGCAGGGGAACTATGTGAGAATGCTATTCATCGACTACAGCTCGGCATTCAATACCATAGTCCCCTCCATACTCATAGCCAAGCTCAGGGACCTGGGCTTGGGCTATGACCTCTGCCAGTGGGTCTTGGACTTCCTGACTGGCAGACCCCAGGTGGTGAGAGCAGGCAACTGCACCTCCTCATCCATCACCCTCAACATAGGGGCCCCCCAGGGCTGTGTTCTGAGTCCCCTCCTCTACTCCCTGTACACACACGACTGTGTGGCTCAGCGGAGTAGCAATACAATCGTCAAATTTGCTGACGACACAGTGGTGGTGGGCCTGATCTCTGCCAACGACGAGAGGGCTTACCTGGAAGAGGTCAAGGTCCTGGCGGGATGGTGCCAGGAAAACAGCCTCTCCCTGAACGTCAGCAAAACAAAGGAGATGATTGTGGACTTCAGGAGGTCGGGGGTCAAGGACTACAGCCCCCTCAGCATCGACGGGGCACCGGTTGAGAGAGTCAACAGCTTTAAGTACCTCGGAGCCTACATATCCGAGGACTTGACATGGACCACACACATTAACAGTGTTGTGAAGAAGGCACGACAACGCCTCTACTTCCTCAGGCGCCTAAGGAAGTTCCAAGTCAGCCAGAAGATCCTTAAGAACTTCTACTCATGTACAATAGAGAGCATCTTGACCGGCAACATCACCTCCTGGTTTGGGAATAGCACTGCACAAGACCAAAGCAGACTACAAAGAGTGACACGTTCAGCCGAACGCACAATTGGAGGGGGGCTCCCCACCCTCCAGAACATTTACTACAAGCGTTGCAAGGGCAAGGCTAAGAGAATCATTAAAGACTCCAGTCACCCGAACAACTGCCTCTTTGAACTGCTGCGGTCAGGCAAGCGATACAGGAGTCTCAAGGCGAGCACAGAAAGACTCAGAAGAAGCTTCTATCCCCAGGCCATCAGGCTGCTAAACGAACAATGAATGAACACTACACAACAACAACCACCAAACGCACATAGCACACACATCCACACGCACACACTCACTTTAAACAAACACACTGTAGCACCCACTCCACACACTTATAGCACACACCCACTTTAAACAAACACACTGTAGCACCCACTCCCCACACTTTATATTTATGGATGAAGGATTGCACTACAACTCGTACACCTTACTGTAAATTGTACCTAAAATTGTACCTCATCCCATTTCTGCTTTGCACTAGATAGTACTGTACATTAGTACACTGCATAGTATTGTGTATTGTATATTATATGGTAACTCAGAACATTGTACATATGTCTATACCGAACACTGTGACCTCATTTTCTTCTTCTAAATTCATGCTATATTATGTTATTATGTTATTTGATACTATCTTGTCTAGCACAGTCTCTGGAGCGTAACAGTAAGAAGCATTTTGTATGAAAGTATTCTGTACTTCTGTATGACAACTATTAAAGAACTTGAACTTGTCTCTCTCTACACACTATACACAGTATGTCTCTCTACACACTATACACAGTATGTCTCTCTACACACTATACACAGTATGTCTCTCTCTACACACTATACACAGTATGTCTCTCTACACACTATACACAGTATGTCTCTCTCTACACACTATACACAGTATGTCTCTCTCTACACACTATACACAGTATGTCTCTCTACACACTATACACAGTATGTCTCTCTACACACTATACACAGTATGTCTCTCTCTACACACTATACACAGTATGTCTCTCTCTACACACTATACACAGTATGTCTCTCTCTACACACTATACACAGTATGTCTCTCTCTACACACTATACACAGTATGTCTCTCTCTACACACTATACACAGTATGTCTCTCTCTACACACTATACACAGTATGTCTCTCTACACACTATACACAGTATGTCTCTCTACACACTATACACAGTATGTCTCTCTACACACTATACACAGTATGTCTCTCTACACACTATACACAACAAACGCAAAAAAACACAAGCTGCAGGAAGACAGTCTGTCGCAAAAAAACGAACGAACTAAAATGAAAACGAACGCAAAAAAACGAACGAAAAAAATGAAAACAAACTAACTAAAACTAAAACGAACGAAAACGAAAACGAACACAAAAAAACGAATGCAAAAAAATGTATGCAAAAAACGAACAAACGAAAACGAAAACAAGCACAAAACACGAACGCAAAAAAACGAACGAACTAAAACGAACGCCAAAAAACGAACAAAAAAACGAACGCAAAAAAACGAACGCAAAAAAAATTTAGCAAAAAAACGAACAAACTAAAACGAAAACAAACGCAAAAAACGAATGCAAAAAAACGAACGCAAAAAAAACGATCGCAAAAAACAAACGCAAAAAAACAGAAGAGACAGTCTGTCACAAGCTGCAGGAAGACAGTCTGTCGCAAAAAAACGAACAAACTAAAATGAAAACGAACGCAAAAAACGAACGCAAAAAAACGAATGAAAAAAATCGAACGAACGCAAAAAAACGAACGAACGCAAAAAACGAACGAACTAAAACGAACGCAAAAAAACGAACACAAAAAAACGAGCGCCAAAAAATTTGAGCAAAAAAACGAACAAACTAAAAACGAAAACAACCGCAAAAAACGAACGCAAAAAAACAAACGCAAAAAAAATTATCGCAAAAAACAAACGCAAAAAAACAGAAGAGACAGTCTGTCACAAGCTGCAGGAAGACAGTCTGTCGCAAAAAAACTAACGAACTAAAACGAAAACGAAAGAAAAAAAACGAACAAAAAAAACGAACGCAAAAAATGAACGAAAAAAAAGAACGCAAAAAAATTTACGCAAAAGAACGAACGAAAACGAGCGCAAAAAAAATAACGCAAAAAATGAAAACCTAACCCTAACCCTATGTCTCTCTCTACACACTATACACAGTATGTCTCTCTACACACTATACACAGTATGTCTCTCTACACACTATACACAGTATGTCTCTCTCTACACACTATACACAGTATGTCTCTCTACACACTATACACAGTATGTCTCTCTCTACACACTATACACAGTATGTCTCTCTCTACACACTATACACAGTATGTCTCTCTACACACTATACACAGTATGTCTCTCTACACACTATACACAGTATGTCTCTCTCTACACACTATACACAGTATGTCTCTCTCTACACACTATACACAGTATGTCTCTCTCTACACACTATACACAGTATGTCTCTCTCTACACACTATACACAGTATGTCTCTCTCTACACACTATACACAGTATGTCTCTCTCTACACACTATACACAGTATGTCTCTCTACACACTATACACAGTATGTCTCTCTACACACTATACACAGTATGTCTCTCTACACACTATACACAGTATGTCTCTCTACACACTATACACAACAAACGCAAAAAAACACAAGCTGCAGGAAGACAGTCTGTCGCAAAAAAACGAACGAACTAAAATGAAAACGAACGCAAAAAAACGAACGAAAAAAATGAAAACGAACTAACTAAAACTAAAACGAACGAAAACGAAAACGAACACAAAAAAACGAATGCAAAAAAATGTATGCAAAAAACGAACAAACGAAAACGAAAACAAGCACAAAAAACGAACGCAAAAAAAAGAACGAACTAAAACGAACGCCAAAAAACGAAAAAAAAAACGAACGCAAAAAAACGAACGCAAAAAAATTTGAGCAAAAAAACGAACAAACTAAAACGAAAACAAACGCAAAAAACGAATGCAAAAAAACGAACGCAAAAAAAACGATCGCAAAAAACAAACGCAAAAAAACAGAAGAGACAGTCTGTCACAAGCTGCAGGAAGACAGTCTGTCGCAAAAAAACGAACAAACTAAAATGAAAACGAACGCAAAAAACGAAAGCAAAAAAACGAATGAAAAAAATCGAACGAACGCAAAAAAACGAACGAACGCAAAAAACGAACGAACTAAAACGAACGCAAAAAAACGAACACAAAAAAACGAGCGCAAAAAAATTTGAGCAAAAAAACGAACAAACTAAAAACGAAAACAACCGCAAAAAACGAACGCAAAAAAACAAACGCAAAAAAAATTATCGCAAAAAACAAACGCAAAAAAACAGAAGAGACAGTCTGTCACAAGCTGCAGGAAGACAGTCTGTCGCAAAAAAACTAACGAACTAAAACGAAAACGAAAGAAAAAAAACGAACAAAAAAAACGAACGCAAAAAATGAACGAAAAAAAAGAACGCAAAAAAATTTACGCAAAAGAACGAACGAAAACGAGCGCAAAAAAAATAACGCAAAAAATGAAAACCTAACCCTAACCCTATGTCTCTCTCTACACACTATACACAGTATGTCTCTCTACACACTATACACAGTATGTCTCTCTACACACTATACACAGTATGTCTCTCTCTACACACTATACACAGTATGTCTCTCTACACACTATACACAGTATGTCTCTCTACACACTATACACAGTATGTCTCTCTCTACACACTATACACAGTATGTCTCTCTACACACTATACACAGTATGTCTCTCTCTACACACTATACACAGTATGTCTCTCTCTACACACTATACACAGTATGTCTCTCTACACACTATACACAGTATGTCTCTCTACACACTATACACAGTATGTCTCTCTCTACACACTATACACAGTATGTCTCTCTCTACACACTATACACAGTATGTCTCTCTCTACACACTATACACAGTATGTCTCTCTCTACACACTATACACAGTATGTCTCTCTCTACACACTATACACAGTATGTCTCTCTCTACACACTATACACAGTATGTCTCTCTACACACTATACACAGTATGTCTCTCTACACACTATACACAGTATGTCTCTCTACACACTATACACAACAAACGCAAAAAAACACAAGCTGCAGGAAGACAGTCTGTCGCAAAAAAACGAACGAACTAAAATGAAAACGAACGCAAAAAAACGAACGAAAAAAATGAAAACGAACTAACTAAAACTAAAACGAACGAAAACGAAAACGAACACAAAAAAACGAACGCAAAAAAACGAACGAAAAAAATGAAAACGAACTAACTAAAACTAAAACGAACGAAAACGAAAACGAACACAAAAAAACGAATGCAAAAAAATGTATGCAAAAAACGAACAAACGAAAACGAAAACAAGCACAAAACACGAACGCAAAAAAACGAACGAACTAAAACGAACGCCAAAAAACGAACAAAAAAACGAACGCAAAAAAAAGAACGCAAAAAAATTTGAGCAAAAAAACGAACAAACTAAAACGAAAACAAACGCAAAAAACGAATGCAAAAAAACGAACGCAAAAAAAACGATCGCAAAAAACAAACGCAAAAAAACAGAAGAGACAGTCTGTCACAAGCTGCAGGAAGACAGTCTGTCGCAAAAAAACGAACAAACTAAAATGAAAACGAACGCAAAAAACGAACGCAAAAAAACGAATGAAAAAAATCGAACGAACGCAAAAAAACGAACGAACGCAAAAAACGAACGAACTAAAACGAACGCAAAAAAACGAACACAAAAAAACGAGCGCCAAAAAATTTGAGCAAAAAAACGAACAAACTAAAACGAAAACAAACGCAAAAAACGAATGCAAAAAAACGAACGCAAAAAAAACGATCGCAAAAAACAAACGCAAAAAAACAGAAGAGACAGTCTGTCACAAGCTGCAGGAAGACAGTCTGTCGCAAAAAAACGAACAAACTAAAATGAAAACGAACGCAAAAAACGAAAGCAAAAAAACGAATGAAAAAAATCGAACGAACGCAAAAAAACGAACGAACGCAAAAAACGAACGAACTAAAACGAACGCAAAAAAACGAACACAAAAAAACGAGCGCAAAAAAATTTGAGCAAAAAAACGAACAAACTAAAAACGAAAACAACCGCAAAAAACGAACGCAAAAAAACAAACGCAAAAAAAATTATCGCAAAAAACAAACGCAAAAAAACAGAAGAGACAGTCTGTCACAAGCTGCAGGAAGACAGTCTGTCGCAAAAAAACTAACGAACTAAAACGAAAACGAAAGAAAAAAAACGAACAAAAAAAACGAACGCAAAAAATGAACGAAAAAAAAGAACGCAAAAAAATTTACGCAAAAGAACGAACGAAAACGAGCGCAAAAAAAATAACGCAAAAAATGAAAACCTAACCCTAACCCTATGTCTCTCTCTACACACTATACACAGTATGTCTCTCTACACACTATACACAGTATGTCTCTCTCTACACACTATACACAGTATGTCTCTCTACACACTATACACAGTATGTCTCTCTACACACTATACACAGTATGTCTCTCTACACACTATACACAGTATGTCTCTCTACACACTATACACAGTATGTCTCTCTCTACACACTATACACAGTATGTCTCTCTCTACACACTATACACAGTATGTCTCTCTCTACACACTATACACAGTATGTCTCTCTACACACTATACACAGTATGTCTCTCTACACACTATACACAGTATGTCTCTCTACACACTATACACAGTATGTCTCTCTACACACTATACACAGTATGTCTCTCTACACACTATACACAGTATGTCTCTCTACACACTATACACAGTATGTCTCTCTACACACTATACACAGTATGTCTCTCTACACACTATACACAGTATGTCTCTCTCTACACACTATACACAGTATGTCTCTCTACACACTATACACAGTATGTCTCTCTCTACACACTATACACAGTATGTCTCTCTACACACTATACACAGTATGTCTCTCTACACACTATACACAGTATGTCTCTCTCTACACACTATACACAGTATGTCTCTCTACACACTATACACAGTATGTCTCTCTCTACACACTATACACAGTATGTCTCTCTACACACTATACACAGTATGTCTCTCTCTACACACTATACACAGTATGTCTCTCTACACACTATACACAGTATGTCTCTCTCTACACACTATACACAGTATGTCTCTCTCTACACACTATACACAGTATGTCTCTCTCTACACACTATACACAGTATGTCTCTCTACACACTATACACAGTATGTCTCTCTCTACACACTATACACAGTATGTCTCTCTACACACTATACACAGTATGTCTCTCTACACACTATACACAGTATGTCTCTCTACACACTATACACAGTATGTCTCTCTCTACACACTATACACAGTATGTCTCTCTCTACACACTATACACAGTATGTCTCTCTCTACACACTATACACAGTATGTCTCTCTACACACTATACACAGTATGTCTCTCTCTACACACTATACACAGTATGTCTCTCTACACACTATACACAACAAACACAAAAAAAACACAAGCTGCAGGAAGACAGTCTGTCGCAAAAAAACGAACGAACTAAAATGAAAACGAACGCAAAAAAACGAACGAAAAAAATGAAAACGAACTAACTAAAACTAAAACGAACGAAAACGAAAACGAACACAAAAAAACGAATGCAAAAAAATGTATGCAAAAAACGAACAAACGAAAACGAAAACAAGCACAAAAAACGAACGCAAAAAAACGAACGAACTAAAACGAACGCCAAAAAACGAACAAAAAAAATTTGAGCAAAAAAACGAACAAACTAAAACGAAAACAAACGCAAAAAACGAATGCAAAAAAACGAACGCAAAAAAAACGATCGCAAAAAACAAACGCAAAAAAACAGAAGAGACAGTCTGTCACAAAAAAACGAACAAACTAAAATGAAAACGAACGCAAAAAACGAACGAAAAAAAACGAATGAAAAAAATGAAAACGAACTAACTAAAACTAAAACGAACGAAAACGAACGCAAAAAAACGAAAGAAAAAAACGAATGCAAAAAAATGTATGCAAAAAAACGAACAAACTAAAACGAAAACGAGCGGAAAAAAAATGAAAACCAACACAAAAAAACGAACGAACGCAAAAAAACGAACGAACTAAAACGAACGCAAAAAAACGAACACAAAAAAACGAACGCAAAAAAACGAATGCAAAAAAAATTGAGCAAAAAAACGAACAAAATAAAAACGAAAACAAACGCAAAAAACGAACGCAAAAAAACGAACGAACTAAAACTAAAACGAAAGAAGAAAAAAAAATGAAAACCTAACCCTAACCCTATGTCTCTCTCTACACACTATACACAGTATGTCCCTCTACACACTATACACAGTATGTCTCTCTCTACACACTATACACAGTATGTCTCTCTCTACACACTATACACAGTATGTCTCTCTCTACACACTATACACAGTATGTCTCTCTCTACACACTATACACAGTATGTCTCTCTCTACACACTATACACAGTATGTCTCTCTCTACACACTATACACAGTATGTCTCTCTCTACACACTATACACAGTATGTCTCTCTACACACTATACACAGTATGTCTCTCTCTACACACTATACACAGTATGTCTCTCTACACACTATACACAGTATGTCTCTCTCTACACACTATACACAGTATGTCTCTCTACACACTATACACAGTATGTCTCTCTACACACTATACACAGTATGTCTCTCTCTACACACTATACACAGTATGTCTCTCTCTACACACTATACACAGTATGTCTCTCTCTACACACTATACACAGTATGTCTCTCTACACACTATACACAGTATGTCTCTCTCTACACACTATACACAGTATGTCTCTCTACACACTATACACAACAAACACAAAAAAAACACAAGCTGCAGGAAGACAGTCTGTCGCAAAAAAACGAACGAACTAAAATGAAAACGAACGCAAAAAAACGAACGAAAAAAATGAAAACGAACTAACTAAAACTAAAACGAACGAAAACGAAAACGAACACAAAAAAACGAATGCAAAAAAATGTATGCAAAAAACGAACAAACGAAAACGAAAACAAGCACAAAAAACGAACGCAAAAAAACGAACGAACTAAAACGAACGCCAAAAAACGAACAAAAAAAATTTGAGCAAAAAAACGAACAAACTAAAACGAAAACAAACGCAAAAAACGAATGCAAAAAAACGAACGCAAAAAAAACGATCGCAAAAAACAAACGCAAAAAAACAGAAGAGACAGTCTGTCACAAGCTGCAGGAAGACAGTCTGTCGCAAAAAAACGAACAAACTAAAATGAAAACGAACGCAAAAAACGAACGAAAAAAAACGAATGAAAAAAATGAAAACGAACTAACTAAAACTAAAACGAACGAAAACGAACGCAAAAAAACGAACGAAAAAAACGAATGCAAAAAAATGTATGCAAAAAAACGAACAAACTAAAACGAAAACGAGCGGAAAAAAAATGAAAACCAACACAAAAAAACGAACGAACGCAAAAAAACGAACGAACTAAAACGAACGCAAAAAAACGAACACAAAAAAACGAACGCAAAAAAACGAATGCAAAAAAATTTGAGCAAAAAAACGAACAAAATAAAAACGAAAACAAACGCAAAAAACGAACGCAAAAAAACGAACGAACTAAAACTAAAACGAAAGAAGAAAAAAAAATGAAAACCTAACCCTAACCCTATGTCTCTCTCTACACACTATACACAGTATGTCTCTCTACACACTATACACAGTATGTCTCTCTACACACTATACACAGTATGTCTCTCTACACACTATACACAGTATGTCTCTCTCTACACACTATACACAGTATGTCTCTCTCTACACACTATACACAGTATGTCTCTCTCTACACACTATACACAGTATGTCTCTCTACACACTATACACAGTATGTCTCTCTCTACACACTATACACAGTATGTCTCTCTACACACTATACACAACAAACACAAAAAAAACACAAGCTGCAGGAAGACAGTCTGTCGCAAAAAAACGAACGAACTAAAATGAAAACGAACGCAAAAAAACGAACGAAAAAAATGAAAACGAACTAACTAAAACTAAAACGAACGAAAACGAAAACGAACACAAAAAAACGAATGCAAAAAAATGTATGCAAAAAACGAACAAACGAAAACGAAAACAAGCACAAAAAACGAACGCAAAAAAACGAACGAACTAAAACGAACGCCAAAAAACGAACAAAAAAAATTTGAGCAAAAAAACGAACAAACTAAAACGAAAACAAACGCAAAAAACGAATGCAAAAAAACGAACGCAAAAAAAACGATCGCAAAAAACAAACGCAAAAAAACAGAAGAGACAGTCTGTCACAAGCTGCAGGAAGACAGTCTGTCGCAAAAAAACGAACAAACTAAAATGAAAACGAACGCAAAAAACGAACGAAAAAAAACGAATGAAAAAAATGAAAACGAACTAACTAAAACTAAAACGAACGAAAACGAACGCAAAAAAACGAAAGAAAAAAACGAATGCAAAAAAATGTATGCAAAAAAACGAACAAACTAAAACGAAAACGAGCGGAAAAAAAATGAAAACCAACACAAAAAAACGAACGAACGCAAAAAAACGAACGAACTAAAACGAACGCAAAAAAACGAACACAAAAAAACGAACGCAAAAAAACGAATGCAAAAAAATTTGAGCAAAAAAACGAACAAAATAAAAACGAAAACAAACGCAAAAAACGAACGCAAAAAAACGAACGAACTAAAACTAAAACGAAAGAAGAAAAAAAAATGAAAACCTAACCCTAACCCTATGTCTCTCTCTACACACTATACACAGTATGTCCCTCTACACACTATACACAGTATGTCTCTCTCTACACACTATACACAGTATGTCTCTCTCTACACACTATACACAGTATGTCTCTCTCTACACACTATACACAGTATGTCTCTCTCTACACACTATACACAGTATGTCTCTCTCTACACACTATACACAGTATGTCTCTCTCTACACACTATACACAGTATGTCTCTCTCTACACACTATACACAGTATGTCTCTCTACACACTATACACAGTATGTCTCTCTCTACACACTATACACAGTATGTCTCTCTACACACTATACACAGTATGTCTCTCTCTACACACTATACACAGTATGTCTCTCTACACACTATACACAGTATGTCTCTCTACACACTATACACAGTATGTCTCTCTCTACACACTATACACAGTATGTCTCTCTCTACACACTATACACAGTATGTCTCTCTCTACACACTATACACAGTATGTCTCTCTACACACTATACACAGTATGTCTCTCTCTACACACTATACACAGTATGTCTCTCTACACACTATACACAACAAACACAAAAAAAACACAAGCTGCAGGAAGACAGTCTGTCGCAAAAAAACGAACGAACTAAAATGAAAACGAACGCAAAAAAACGAACGAAAAAAATGAAAACGAACTAACTAAAACTAAAACGAACGAAAACGAAAACGAACACAAAAAAACGAATGCAAAAAAATGTATGCAAAAAACGAACAAACGAAAACGAAAACAAGCACAAAAAACGAACGCAAAAAAACGAACGAACTAAAACGAACGCCAAAAAACGAACAAAAAAAATTTGAGCAAAAAAACGAACAAACTAAAACGAAAACAAACGCAAAAAACGAATGCAAAAAAACGAACGCAAAAAAAACGATCGCAAAAAACAAACGCAAAAAAACAGAAGAGACAGTCTGTCACAAGCTGCAGGAAGACAGTCTGTCGCAAAAAAACGAACAAACTAAAATGAAAACGAACGCAAAAAACGAACGAAAAAAAACGAATGAAAAAAATGAAAACGAACTAACTAAAACTAAAACGAACGAAAACGAACGCAAAAAAACGAACGAAAAAAACGAATGCAAAAAAATGTATGCAAAAAAACGAACAAACTAAAACGAAAACGAGCGGAAAAAAAATGAAAACCAACACAAAAAAACGAACGAACGCAAAAAAACGAACGAACTAAAACGAACGCAAAAAAACGAACACAAAAAAACGAACGCAAAAAAACGAATGCAAAAAAATTTGAGCAAAAAAACGAACAAAATAAAAACGAAAACAAACGCAAAAAACGAACGCAAAAAAACGAACGAACTAAAACTAAAACGAAAGAAGAAAAAAAAATGAAAACCTAACCCTAACCCTATGTCTCTCTCTACACACTATACACAGTATGTCCCTCTACACACTATACACAGTATGTCTCTCTCTACACACTATACACAGTATGTCCCTCTACACACTATACACAGTATGTCTCTCTCTACACACTATACACAGTATGTCTCTCTCTACACACTATACACAGTATGTCTCTCTCTACACACTATACACAGTATGTCTCTCTCTACACACTATACACAGTATGTCTCTCTCTACACACTATACACAGTATGTCTCTCTCTACACACTATACACAGTATGTCTCTCTCTACACACTATACACAGTATGTCTCTCTACACACTATACACAGTATGTCTCTCTCTACACACTATACACAGTATGTCTCTCTCTACACACTATACACAGTATGTCTCTCTACACACTATACACAGTATGTCTCTCTCTACACACTATACACAGTATGTCTCTCTACACACTATACACAGTATGTCTCTCTCTACACACTATACACAGTATGTCTCTCTACACACTATACACAGTATGTCCCTCTACACACTATACACAGTATGTCTCTCTCTACACACTATACACAGTATGTCTCTCTCTACACACTATACACAGTATGTCTCTCTCTACACACTATACACAGTATGTCTCTCTCTACACACTATACACAGTATGTCTCTCTACACACTATACACAGTATGTCTCTCTACACACTATACACAGTATGTCTCTCTCTACACACTATACACAGTATGTCTCTCTACACACTATACACAGTATGTCTCTCTACACACTATACACAGTATGTCTCTCTCTACACACTATACACAGTATGTCTCTCTACACACTATACACAGTATGTCTCTCTACACACTATACACAGTATGTCTCTCTACACACTATACACAGTATGTCTCTCTCTACACACTATACACAGTATGTCCCTCTCTACACACTATACACAGTATGTCTCTCTGCACACTATACACAGTATGTCTCTCTACACACTATACACAGTATGTCTCTCTCTACACACTATACACAGTATGTCTCTCTACACACTATACACAACAAACGCAAAAAAACACAAGCTGCAGGAAGACAGTCTGTCGCAAAAAAACGAACGAACTAAAATGAAAAGAACGCAAAAAAACGAACGAAAAAAATGAAAACGAACTAACTAAAACTAAAACGAACGAAAACGAAAACGAACACAAAAAAACGAATGCAAAAAAATGTATGCAAAAAACGAACAAACGAAAACGAAAACAAGCACAAAAAACGAACGCAAAAAAACGAACGAACTAAAACGAACAAAAAAACGAACGAAAAAAAACGAACGCAAAAAAATTTGAGCAAAAAAACGAACAAACTAAAACAAAAACAAACGCAAAAAACGAACGCAAAAAAAATGATCGCAAAAAACAAACGCAAAAAAACAGAAGAGACAGTCTGTCACAAGCTGCAGGAAGACAGTCTGTCGCAAAAAAACGAACAAACTAAAATGAAAACGAACGCAAAAAACGAACGCAAAAAAACGAATGAAAAAAACGAAAACGAACTAACTAAAACTAAAACGAACGAAAACGAAAGCAAAAAAACGAACGAAAAAAACGAATGCAAAAAAATTTATGCAAAAAAACGAACAAACGAAAACGAAAACGAGCAAAAAAAACTGAAAACCAACACAAAAAAACGAACGAACGCAAAAAAACGAACGAACTAAAACGAACGCAAAAAAACGAACACAAAAAAACGAACGCAAAAAAACGAATGCAAAAAAATTTGAGCAAAAAAACGAACAAACTAAAAACGAAAACAAACGCAAAAAACGAACGCAAAAAAACGAACGCAAAAAAACGAACAAACGCAAAAAAACGAACGAACTAAAACGAACGCAAAAAAACGAACACAAAAAAACGAACACAAAAAAACGAATTCAAAAAAATGTGAGCAAAAAAACGAACAAACTAAAAACGAAAACAACCGCAAAAAACGAACGCAAAAAAACAAACGCAAAAAAATATTATCGCAAAAAACAAACGCAAAAAAACAGAAGACAGTCTGTCACAAGCTGCAGGAAGACAGTCTGTCGCAAAAAAACTAACGAACTAAAACTAAAACGAAAGAAAAAAATAGAACAAAAAAAAACGAACGCAAAAAATGAACGAAAAAAAAGAACGCAAAAAAATTTACGCAAAAGAACGAACGAAAACGAGCGCAAAAAAAAGAACGCAAAAAATGAAAACCTAACCCTATGTCTCTCTCTACACACTATACACAGTATGTCTCTCTCTACACACTATACACAGTATGTCTCTCTACACTATACACAGTATGTCTCTCTCTACACACTATACACAGTATGTCTCTCTACACACTATACACAGTATGTCTCTCTACACACTATACACAGTATGTCTCTCTCTACACACTATACACAGTATGTCTCTCTACACACTATACACACTATGTCTCTCTACACACTATACACAGTATGTCTCTCTCTACACACTATACACAGTATGTCTCTCTCTACACACTATACACAGTATGTCTCTCTCTACACACTATACACAGTATGTCTCTCTCTACACACTATACACAGTATGTCTCTCTCTACACACTATACACAGTATGTCTCTCTTTACACACTATACACAGTATGTCTCTCTCTACACACTATACACAGTATGTCTCTCTCTACACACTATACACAGTATGTCTCTCTACACACTATACACAGTATGTCTCTCTCTACACACTATACACAGTATGTCTCTCTACACACTATACACAGTATGTCTCTCTCTACACACTATACACAGTATGTCTCTCTACACACTATACACAGTATGTCTCTCTCTACACACTATACACAGTATGTCTCTCTACACACTATACACAGTATGTCTCTCTCTACACACTATACACAGTATGTCTCTCTCTACACACTATACACAGTATGTCTCTCTCTACACACTATACACAGTATGTCTCTCTACACACTATACACAGTATGTCTCTCTCTACACACTATACACAGTATGTCTCTCTACACACTATACACAGTATGTCTCTCTACACACTATACACAGTATGTCTCTCTCTACACACTATACACAGTATGTCTCTCTCTACACACTATACACAGTATGTCTCTCTACACACTATACACAGTATGTCTGTGGTATCAAAGATGGCGCCGCTATGACCGGCTGCCTGTCTGTGCGCTCCGTCGAGACTGTGCATACTTTTGTTAATATTTATAGTTTTAAGAGTTTTGTCTGTACCAACAGTAGGTGCATTTAATGTGTATGACCGTCAGTCACTTATAGACATTGGATTACGGGAAACTTACCGACTGGATTACTCTCTGGATCAGCTCTCTGAACCGCAACAATGGCCCGTTGAGATCTTGAGGACATCAGGACCGGATCTCGCCCCCAGGGACAAAGGACCCAGACGGCGAGGAAAGAGAGCTGGAGTCCGTAACAGGCTGAGAACCAGGCGGCACAGGACACCACTACCCAGTATATTGCTAGCCAATGTACAATCAATAGACAATAAACTAGACGACATCCGAGCAAGGATTCAATTCCAGAGAGACGTTAGGGACTGTAACGTTCTCTGCTTCATCGAGACGTGGCTGGCGCCAGAAGTCCCAGACCACGCCATCCAACCGGCCGATCATTTCTTCATTCACCGCAAGGATAGAACAGCAGAATCCGGTAAACAACGTGGAGGAGGTATTGCCTTCATGTTGAACAAAAATTGGAGTGACCCAACTAACGTGAAGGAATTATCCAACCACTGCTCCCCAGAACTGGAATATATAACCATCAAGTGTCGTCCTTTCTTCCTCCCGAGGGAGTTAACGGCGATCGTCCTGGTCGGAGTGTATATTCCACCGCAAGCCAGCAACAAGGTCGCGCTCTCCAGACTACACGACGAGGTAAATAGAATCCAAGAGGCGAATGTTAACGCCGCCATTTTAGTTCTGGGAGATTTCAATAGCGCCAATCTGAGAAAGGTATTGCCCGACTTCTATCAGCATGTGACTTGCAACACCAGAGGCGGTAACATCCTAGATCACTGTTACACGCAATTTAAAGGTGGCTACAAGGCTCATTCTGATAGTGGCTTCGGTAAGTCAGATCACGCATCAATTTTTCTTACACCGAAGTACAGACAGAGAATTAAAAGTACTCCCGTAGTCTCGCGAGAGGTGCAGAAATGGGATGTGACGTCAGAGGATACGATCCGGTCAGTGTTTCACAACACAGACTGGAATGTGTTCCGCGACACAGATAACATTAATGCCTACACGGAGACAGTGCTGGACTATGTTTGTACTAGGGTGAAAGAAACAATCCCCACTACCAAAATGAAAGTTTACCCAAATCAAAAACCCTGGGTAGACAAATCCGTCCGTGAAGCTCTGAGAGAGCGCACCAAAGCATACAACGACGGCCTAGAGGCAGGCAACATGAATGACCACAAGGTGGCGCGATACAACGTAAGGAGGACTGTGTCAGAGGCCAAACGACGCTACAGGGATAAAATTGAACTCCAGTTTGAACAAGCTGACTCTAGAGCTATGTGGCAGGGGCTCAAAACGATGACAGACTACAAAGGCGCCTCCCTCAAACTGAACAGTGACATCTCCTTAGCAAATGACCTCAATACCTTCTATGCGAGGTTTGATGCTGGTAATAACAACACCAGCTCACAAGCCTCGGCAATGGGGGGGGGGGGGGGTCGGCTGCTGATGGAGGCGCAGTGTTCAGGGTAACAGAGCGTGAGGTGAGGCGGACCTTTAAAAAAGTGAATATCAGGAAGGCAGCAGGTCCAGACGGCATCCCCGGCCGCGTCCTAAAAGTCTGTGCCGACCAACTGGCCCCAGTATTCACTGACATATTTAACCTGTCCTTAGAACAGGCTGTCATCCCCACCTGCCTGAAGAAGTCCACTATTATCCCTGTACCCAAAAAATCCAAGCCTGCTTGCCTCAACGACTACCGCCCTGTAGCTCTCACCTCCATAGCCATGAAGTGCTTCGAGAAGCTAGTAAAGGGCTACATCTGCTCCTCCCTCCCCATCAACATGGACCCCCTGCAATTTGCATACCGCCCCAACAGGTCCACGGAGGACGCCATATCCCATGTGCTGCACACAGCAGCATCACACCTGGACAAGAGGCAGGGGAACTATGTGAGAATGCTATTCATCGACTACAGCTCGGCATTCAATACCATAGTCCCCTCCATACTCATAGCCAAGCTCAGGGACCTGGGCTTGGGCTATGACCTCTGCCAGTGGGTCTTGGACTTCCTGACTGGCAGACCCCAGGTGGTGAGAGCAGGCAACTGCACCTCCTCATCCATCACCCTCAACATAGGGGCCCCCCAGGGCTGTGTTCTGAGTCCCCTCCTCTACTCCCTGTACACACACGACTGTGTGGCTCAGCGGAGTAGCAATACAATCGTCAAATTTGCTGACGACACAGTGGTGGTGGGCCTGATCTCTGCCAACGACGAGAGGGCTTACCTGGAAGAGGTCAAGGTCCTGGCGGGATGGTGCCAGGAAAACAGCCTCTCCCTGAACGTCAGCAAAACAAAGGAGATGATTGTGGACTTCAGGAGGTCGGGGGTCAAGGACTACAGCCCCCTCAGCATCGACGGGGCACCGGTTGAGAGAGTCAACAGCTTTAAGTACCTCGGAGCCTACATATCCGAGGACTTGACATGGACCACACACATTAACAGTGTTGTGAAGAAGGCACGACAACGCCTCTACTTCCTCAGGCGCCTAAGGAAGTTCCAAGTCAGCCAGAAGATCCTTAAGAACTTCTACTCATGTACAATAGAGAGCATCTTGACCGGCAACATCACCTCCTGGTTTGGGAATAGCACTGCACAAGACCAAAGCAGACTACAAAGAGTGACACGTTCAGCCGAACGCACAATTGGAGGGGGGCTCCCCACCCTCCAGAACATTTACTACAAGCGTTGCAAGGGCAAGGCTAAGAGAATCATTAAAGACTCCAGTCACCCGAACAACTGCCTCTTTGAACTGCTGCGGTCAGGCAAGCGATACAGGAGTCTCAAGGCGAGCACAGAAAGACTCAGAAGAAGCTTCTATCCCCAGGCCATCAGGCTGCTAAACGAACAATGAATGAACACTACACAACAACAACCACCAAACGCACATAGCACACACATCCACACGCACACACTCACTTTAAACAAACACACTGTAGCACCCACTCCACACACTTATAGCACACACCCACTTTAAACAAACACACTGTAGCACCCACTCCCCACACTTTATATTTATGGATGAAGGATTGCACTACAACTCGTACACCTTACTGTAAATTGTACCTAAAATTGTACCTCATCCCATTTCTGCTTTGCACTAGATAGTACTGTACATTAGTACACTGCATAGTATTGTGTATTGTATATTATATGGTAACTCAGAACATTGTACATATGTCTATACCGAACACTGTGACCTCATTTTCTTCTTCTAAATTCATGCTATATTATGTTATTATGTTATTTGATACTATCTTGTCTAGCACAGTCTCTGGAGCGTAACAGTAAGAAGCATTTTGTATGAAAGTATTCTGTACTTCTGTATGACAACTATTAAAGAACTTGAACTTGTCTCTCTCTACACACTATACACAGTATGTCTCTCTACACACTATACACAGTATGTCTCTCTACACACTATACACAGTATGTCTCTCTCTACACACTATACACAGTATGTCTCTCTACACACTATACACAGTATGTCTCTCTCTACACACTATACACAGTATGTCTCTCTCTACACACTATACACAGTATGTCTCTCTACACACTATACACAGTATGTCTCTCTACACACTATACACAGTATGTCTCTCTCTACACACTATACACAGTATGTCTCTCTCTACACACTATACACAGTATGTCTCTCTCTACACACTATACACAGTATGTCTCTCTACACACTATACACAGTATGTCTCTCTACACACTATACACAGTATGTCTCTCTCTACACACTATACACAGTATGTCTCTCTCTACACACTATACACAGTATGTCTCTCTCTACACACTATACACAGTATGTCTCTCTACACACTATACACAGTATGTCTCTCTACACACTATACACAGTATGTCTCTCTCTACACACTATACACAGTATGTCTCTCTACACACTATACACAGTATGTCTCTCTCTACACACTATACACAGTATGTCTCTCTCTACACACTATACACAGTATGTCTCTCTCTACACACTATACACAGTATGTCTCTCTCTACACACTATACACAGTATGTCTCTCTCTACACACTATACACAGTATGTCTCTCTCTACACACTATACACAGTATGTCTCTCTCTACACACTATACACAGTATGTCTCTCTACACACTATACACAGTATGTCTCTCTCTACACACTATACACAGTATGTCTCTCTACACACTATACACAGTATGTCTCTCTACACACTATACACAGTATGTCTCTCTACACACTATACACAGTATGTCTCTCTCTACACACTATACACAGTATGTCTCTCTCTACACACTATACACAGTATGTCTCTCTCTACACACTATACACAGTATGTCTCTCTACACACTATACACAGTATGTCTCTCTACACACTATACACAACAAACGCAAAAAAACACAAGCTGCAGGAAGACAGTCTGTCGCAAAAAAACGAACGAACTAAAATGAAAACGAACGCAAAAAAACGAACGAAAAAAATGAAAACGAACTAACTAAAACTAAAACGAACGAAAACGAAAACGAACACAAAAAAACGAATGCAAAAAAAATTATGCAAAAAACGAACAAACGAAAACGAAAACAAGCACAAAAAACGAACGCAAAAAAACGAACGAACTAAAACGAACGCCAAAAAACGAACGCAAAAAAACGAACGCAAAAAAATTTGAGCAAAAAAACGAACAAACTAAAACGAAAACAAACGCAAAAAACGAACGCAAAAAAAACGATCGCAAAAAACAAACGCAAAAAAACAGAAGAGACAGTCTGTCACAAGCTGCAGGAAGACAGTCTGTCGCAAAAAAACGAACAAACTAAAATGAAAACGAACGCAAAAAACGAACGCAAAAAAACGAATGAAAAAAATGAAAACGAACTAACTAAAACTAAAACGAACGAAAACGAACGCAAAAAAACGAACGAAAAAAACGAATGCAAAAAAATTTATGCAAAAAAACGAACAAACGAAAACGAAAACGAGCAAAAAAAACTGAAAACCAACACAAAAAACGAACGAACGCAAAAAAACGAACGAACTAAAACGAACGCAAAAAAACAAACGCAAAAAGAATTATCGCAAAAAACAAACGCAAAAAAACAGAAGAGACAGTCTGTCACAAGCTGCAGGAAGACAGTCTGTCGCAAAAAAAATAACGAACTAAAACTAAAACGAAAGAAAAAAAACGAACAAAAAAAACGAACGCAAAAAATGAAAGAAAAAAAAGAACGCAAAAAAATTTACGCAAAAGAACGAACGAAAACGAGCGCAAAAAAAAGAACGCAAAAAATGAAAACCTAACCCTATGTCTCTCTCTACACACTATACACAGTATGTCTCTCTCTACACACTATACACAGTATGTCTCTCTCTACACACTATACACAGTATGTCTCTCTCTACACACTATACACAGTATGTCTCTCTACACACTATACACAGTATGTCTCTCTACACACTATACACAGTATGTCTCTCTCTACACACTATACACAGTATGTCTCTCTCTACACACTATACACAGTATGTCTCTCTACACACTATACACAGTATGTCTCTCTACACACTATACACAGTATGTCTCTCTCTACACACTATACACAGTATGTCTCTCTACACACTATACACAGTATGTCTCTCTACACACTATACACAGTATCTCTCTCTACACACTATACACAGTATGTCCCTCTCTACACACTATACACAGTATGTCTCTCTACACACTATACACAGTATGTCTCTCTACACACTATACACAGTATGTCTCTCTACACACTATACACAGTATGTCTCTCTCTACACACTATACACAGTATGTCTCTCTACACACTATACACAGTATGTCTCTCTACACACTATACACAGTATGTCTCTCTCTACACACTATACACAGTATGTCTCTCTCTACACACTATACACAGTATGTCTCTCTACACACTATACACAGTATGTCTCTCTACACACTATACACAGTATGTCTCTCTCTACACACTATACACAGTATGTCTCTCTCTACACACTATACACAGTATGTCTCTCTACACACTATACACAGTATGTCTCTCTCTACACACTATACACAGTATGTCTCTCTCTACACACTATACACAGTATGTCTCTCTCTACACACTATACACAGTATGTCTCTCTCTACACACTATACACAGTATGTCTCTCTACACACTATACACAGTATGTCTCTCTACACACTATACACAGTATGTCTCTCTCTACACACTATACACAGTATGTCTCTCTCTACACACTATACACAGTATGTCTCTCTACACACTATACACAGTATGTCTCTCTCTACACACTATACACAGTATGTCTCTCTACACACTATACACAGTATGTCTCTCTCTACACACTATACACAGTATGTCTCTCTACACACTATACACAGTATGTCTCTCTCTACACACTATACACAGTATGTCTCTCTCTACACACTATACACAGTATGTCTCTCTACACACTATACACAGTATGTCTCTCTCTACACACTATACACAGTATGTCTCTCTACACACTATACACAGTATGTCTCTCTACACACTATACACAGTATGTCTCTCTCTACACACTATACACAGTATGTCTCTCTCTACACACTATACACAGTATGTCTCTCTACACACTATACACAGTATGTCTCTCTCTACACACTATACACAGTATGTCTCTCTACACACTATACACAGTATGTCTCTCTACACACTATACACAGTATGTCTCTCTCTACACACTATACACAGTATGTCTCTCTCTACACACTATACACAGTATGTCTCTCTACACACTATACACAGTATGTCTCTCTCTACACACTATACACAGTATGTCTCTCTACACACTATACACAGTATGTCTCTCTACACACTATACACAGTATGTCTCTCTCTACACACTATACACAGTATGTCTCTCTACACACTATACACAACAAACGCAAAAAAACACAAGCTGCAGGAAGACAGTCTGTCGCAAAAAAACGAACGAACTAAAATGAAAACGAACGCAAAAAAACGAACGAAAAAAATGAAAACGAACTAACTAAAACTAAAACGAACGAAAACGAAAACGAACACAAAAAAACGAATGCAAAAAAATGTATGCAAAAAACGAACAAACGAAAACAAGCAAAAACGCAAAACGCAAAAAAACAGAAGAGACAGTCTGTAACAAGCTGCAGGAAGACAGTCTGTCGCAAAAAAACGAACAAACTAAAATGAAAACGAACGCAAAAAACGAACGCAAAAAAACGAATGAAAAAAATGAAAACGAACTAACTAAAACTAAAACGAACGAAAACGAACGCAAAAAAACGAACGAAAAAAACGAATGCAAAAAAATGTATGCAAAAAAACGAACAAACTAAAACGAAAACGAGCGAAAAAAAATTGAAAACCAACACAAAAAAACGAACGAACGCAAAAAAACGAACGAACTAAAACGAACGCAAAAAAACGAACACAAAAAAACGAACGCAAAAAAACGAATGCAAAAAAATGTGAGCAAAAAAACGAACAAACTAAAAACGAAAACAAACGCAAAAAACGAACGCAAAAAAACGAACGCAAAAAAACGAACGAACGCAAAAAAACGAACGAACTAAAACGAACGCAAAAAAACGAACACAAAAAAAAGAACGCAAAAAAACGAACGCACAAAAATTTGAGCAAAAAAACGAACAAACTAAAAACGAAAACAACCGCAAAAAACGAACGCAAAAAAAAAACGCAAAAAAAATTATCGCAAAAAACAAACGCAAAAAAACAGAAGAGACAGTCTGTCACAAGCTGCAGGAAGACAGTCTGTCGCAAAAAAAATAACGAACTAAAACTAAAACGAAAGAAAAAAAACGAACACAAAAAACGAACACAAAAAATGAACGAAAAAAAAGAACGCAAAAAAATTTACGCAAAAGAACGAACGAAAACGAGCGCAAAAAAAAGAACGCAAAAAATGAAAACCTAACCCTAACCCTATGTCTCTCTCTACACACTATACACAGTATGTCTCTCTCTACACACTATACACAGTATGTCTCTCTCTACACACTATACACAGTATGTCTCTCTCTACACACTATACACAGTATGTCTCTCTCTACACACTATACACAGTATGTCTCTCTACACACTATACACAGTATGTCTCTCTCTACACACTATACACAGTATGTCTCTCTACACACTATACACAGTATGTCTCTCTACACACTATACACAGTATGTCTCTCTCTACACACTATACACAGTATGTCTCTCTACACACTATACACAGTATGTCTCTCTCTACACACTATACACAGTATGTCTCTCTACACACTATACACAGTATGTCTCTCTACACACTATACACAGTATGTCTCTCTACACACTATACACAGTATGTCTCTCTCTACACACTATACACAGTATGTCTCTCTACACACTATACACAACAAACGCAAAAAAACACAAGCTGCAGGAAGACAGTCTGTCGCAAAAAAACGAACGAACTAAAATGAAAACGAACGCAAAAAAACGAACGAAAAAAATGAAAACGAACTAACTAAAACTAAAACGAACGAAAACCAAAACGAACACAAAAAAACGAATGCAAAAAAATGTATGCAAAAAACGAACAAACGAAAACGAAAACAAGCACAAAAAACGAACGAACTAAAACGAACGCCAAAAAACGAACGCAAAAAACGAACGCAAAAAAATTTGAGCAAAAAAACGAACAAACTAAAACGAAAACAAACGCAAAAAACGAATGCAAAAAAACTAACGCAAAAAAAACGATCGCAAAAAACAAACGCAAAAAAACAGAAGAGACAGTCTGTAACAAGCTGCAGGAAGACAGTCTGTCGCAAAAAAACGAACAAACTAAAATGAAAACGAACGCAAAAAACTAACGCAAAAAAACGAATGAAAAAAATGAAAACGAACTAACTAAAACTAAAACGAACGAAAACGAACGCAAAAAAACAAACAAAAAAAACGAATGCAAAAAAATGTATGCAAAAAAACGAACAAACTAAAACGAAAACGAGCAAAAAAAAATGAAAACCAACACAAAAAAAGGAACGGACGCAAAAAAAGGAACGAACTAAAACGAACGCAAAAAAACGAACACAAAAAAACGAACGCAAAAAAACGAATGCAAAAAAATGTGAGCAAAAAAACGAACAAACTAAAAACGAAAACAAACGCAAAAAACGAACGCAAAAAAACGAACGCAAAAAAACGAACGAACGCAAAAAAACGAACGAACTAAAACGAATGCAAAATAACGAACACAAAAAAAGAACGCAAAAAAACGAACGCACAAAAATTTGAGCAAAAAAACGAACAAACTAAAAACGAAAACAACCGCAAAAAACGAACGCAAAAAAACAAACGCAAAAAAAATTATCGCAAAAAACAAACGAAAACGAGCGCAAAAAAAAGAACGCAAAAAATGAAAACCTAACCCTAACCCTATGTCTCTCTCTACACACTATACACAGTATGTCTCTCTCTACACACTATACACAGTATGTCTCTCTACACACTATACACAGTATGTCTCTCTACACACTATACACAGTATGTCTCTCTCTACACACTATACACAGTATGTCTCTCTCTACACACTATACACAGTATGTCTCTCTACACACTATACACAGTATGTCTCTCTACACACTATACACAGTATGTCTCTCTCTACACACTATACACAGTATGTCTCTCTCTACACACTATACACAGTATGTCTCTCTCTACACACTATACACAGTATGTCTCTCTACACACTATACACAGTATGTCTCTCTACACACTATACACAGTATGTCTCTCTCTACACACTATACACAGTATGTCTCTCTACACACTATACACAGTATGTCTCTCTACACACTATACACAGTATGTCTCTCTACACACTATACACAGTATGTCTCTCTACACACTATACACAGTATGTCCCTCTCTACACACTATACACAGTATGTCTCTCTCTACACACTATACACAGTATGTCTCTCTACACACTATACACAGTATGTCTCTCTCTACACACTATACACAGTATGTCTCTCTACACACTATACACAGTATGTCTCTCTACACACTATACACAGTATGTCTCTCTCTACACACTATACACAGTATGTCTCTCTCTACACACTATACACAGTATGTCTCTCTCTACACACTATACACAGTATGTCTCTCTCTACACACTATACACAGTATGTCTCTCTACACACTATACACAGTATGTCTCTCTACACACTATACACAGTATGTCTCTCTACACACTATACACAGTATGTCTCTCTACACACTATACACAGTATGTCTCTCTACACACTATACACAGTATGTCTCTCTACACACTATACACAGTATGTCTCTCTACACACTATACACAGTATGTCTCTCTACACACTATACACAGTATGTCTCTCTACACACTATACACAGTATGTCTCTCTCTACACACTATACACAGTATGTCTCTCTACACACTATACACAGTATGTCTCTCTACACACTATACACAGTATGTCTCTCTCTACACACTATACACAGTATGTCTCTCTACACACTATACACAGTATGTCTCTCTACACACTATACACAGTATGTCTCTCTCTACACACTATACACAGTATGTCTCTCTACACACTATACACAGTATGTCTCTCTACACACTATACACAGTATGTCTCTCTACACACTATACACAGTATGTCTCTCTACACACTATACACAGTATGTCTCTCTACACACTATACACAGTATGTCTCTCTACACACTATACACAGTATGTCTCTCTCTACACACTATACACAGTATGTCTCTCTACACACTATACACAGTATGTCTCTCTACACACTATACACAGTATGTCTCTCTACACACTATACACAGTATGTCTCTCTACACACTATACACAGTATGTCTCTCTCTACACACTATACACAGTATGTCTCTCTCTACACACTATACACAGTATGTCTCTCTACACACTATACACAACAAACGCAAAAAAACACAAGCTGCAGGAAGACAGTCTGTCGCAAAAAAACGAACAAACTAAAATGAAAACGAACGCAAAAAAACGAACGAAAAAAATGAAAACGAACTAACTAAAATGAAAACGAACGCAAAAAAACGAACGAAAAAAATGAAAACGAACTAACTAAAACTAAAACGAACGAAAACGAAAACGAACACAAAAAAACGAATGCAAAAAAATGTATGCAAAAAACGAACAAACGAAAACGAAAACAAGCACAAAAAACGAACGCCAAAAAACGAACAAAAAACGAACGCAAAAAAATTTGAGCAAAAAAACGAACAAACTAAAACGAAAACAAACGCAAAAAACGAATGCAAAAAAACGAACGCAAAAAAAACGATCGCAAAAAACAAACGCAAAAAAACAGAAGAGACAGTCTGTCACAAGCTGCAGGAAGACAGTCTGTCGCAAAAAAACGAACAAACTAAAATGAAAACGAACGCAAAAAACGAACGCAAAAAAACGAATGAAAAAAATGAAAACGAACTAACTAAAACTAAAACGAACGAAAACGAACGCAAAAAAACGAACGAAAAAAACGAATGCAAAAAAATTTATGCAAAAAAACGAACAAACTAAAACGAAAACGAGCGAAAAAAAATGAAAACCAACACAAAAAAACGAACGAACGCAAAAAAAAAGAACGAACTAAAACGAACGCAAAAAAACGAACACAAAAAAACGAACGCAAAAAACGAATGCAAAAAAATTTGAGCAAAAAAACGAACAAACTAAAAACGAAAACAAACGCAAAAAACGAACGCAAAAAAACGAACGCAAAAAAACGAACGAACGCAAAAAAACGAACGAACTTAAACGAACGAAAAAAAACGAACACAAAAAAACGAACGCAAAAAAATTTGAGCAAAAAAACGAACAAACTAAAAACGATAACAACCGCAAAAAACGAACGCAAAAAAACAAACGCAAAAAAAATTATCGCAAAAAACAAACGCAAAAAAACAGAAGAGACAGTCTGTCACAAGCTGCAGGAAGACAGTCTGTCGCAAAAAAACTAACGAACTAAAAAAAAAAAAAAAAAAAAAAAAATGAAAACCTAACCCTAACCCTATGTCTCTCTACACACTATACACAGTATGTCTCTCTCTACACACTATACACAGTATGTCTCTCTCTACACACTATACACAGTATGTCTCTCTCTACACACTATACACAGTATGTCTCTCTACACACTATACACAGTATGTCTCTCTCTACACTATACACAGTATGTCTCTCTCTGCACACTATACACAGTATGTCTCTCTACACACTATACACAGTATGTCTCTCTACACACTATACACAGTATGTCTCTCTCTACACACTATACACAGTATGTCTCTCTCTACACACTATACACAGTATGTCTCTCTCTACACTATACACAGTATGTCTCTCTCTACACACTATACACAGTATGTCTCTCTACACACTATACACAGTATGTCTCTCTACACACTATACACAGTATGTCTCTCTACACACTATACACAGTATGTCTCTCTACACACTATACACAGTATGTCTCTCTCTACACACTATACACAGTATGTCTCTCTACACACTATACACAGTATGTCTCTCTACACACTATACACAGTATGTCTCTCTCTACACACTATACACAGTATGTCTCTCTCTACACACTATACACAGTATGTCTCTCTCTACACACTATACACAGTATGTCTCTCTCTACACACTATACACAGTATGTCTCTCTCTACACACTATACACAGTATGTCTCTCTCTACACACTATACACAGTATGTCTCTCTCTACACACTATACACAGTATGTCTCTCTCTACACACTATACACAGTATGTCTCTCTCTACACACTATACACAGTATGTCTCTCTCTGCACACTATACACAGTATGTCTCTCTACACACTATACACAGTATGTCTCTCTCTACACACTATACACAGTATGTCTCTCTCTACACACTATACACAGTATGTCTCTCTCTACACACTATACACAGTATGTCTCTCTCTACACACTATACACAGTATGTCTCTCTCTACACACTATACACAGTATGTCTCTCTCTACACACTATACACAGTATGTCTCTCTCTACACACTATACACAGTATGTCTCTCTCTACACACTATACACAGTATGTCTCTCTCTACACACTATACACAGTATGTCTCTCTCTACACACTATACACAGTATGTCTCTCTACACACTATACACAGTATGTCTCTCTCTACACACTATACACAGTATGTCTCTCTACACACTATACACAGTATGTCTCTCTCTACACACTATACACAGTATGTCTCTCTCTACACACTATACACAGTATGTCTCTCTCTACACACTATACACAGTATGTCTCTCTCTACACACTATACACAGTATGTCTCTCTACACACTATACACAGTATGTCTCTCTACACACTATACACAGTATGTCTCTCTACACACTATACACAGTATGTCTCTCTACACACTATACACAGTATGTCTCTCTACACACTATACACAGTATGTCTCTCTCTACACACTATACACAGTATGTCTCTCTACACACTATACACAGTATGTCTCTCTCTACACACTATACACAACAAACGCAAAAAAACACAAGCTGCAGGAAGACAGTCTGTCGCAAAAAAACGAACGAACTAAAATGAAAACGAACGCAAAAAAACGAACGAAAAAAATGAAAACGAACTAACTAAAACTAAAACGAACGAAAACTAAAACGAACACAAAAAAACGAATGCAAAAAAATGTATGCAAAAAACGAACAAACGAAAATGAAAACAAGCACAAAAAACGAACGAACTAAAACAAACGCCAAAAAACGAACAAAAAAACGAACGCAAAAAAACGAACGCAAAAAAATTTGAGCAAAAAAACGAACAAATAAAACGAAAACAAACGCAAAAAACGAATGCAAAAAAACGAACGCAAAAAAAACGAAAAAAACGAACAAACTAAAATGAAAACGAACGCAAAAAACGAACGCAAAAAAACGAATGAAAAAAATGAAAACGAACTAACTAAAACTAAAACGAACGAAAACGAACGCAAAAAAACGAACGAAAAAATCGAATGCAAAAAAATGTATGCAAAAAAACGAACAAACTAAAACGAAAACGAGCGACAAAAAAATGAAAACCAACACAAAAAAACGAACGAACGCAAAAAAACGAACGAACTAAAACGAACGCGAAAAAACGAACACAAAAAAAGAACGCAAAAAAACGAATGCAAAAAAATTTGAGCAAAAAAACGAACTAAAAACGAAAACAAATGCAAAAAACGAACGCAAAAAAACGAACGAACGCAAAAAAACGAACGAACTAAAACGAACGCAAAAAAACGAACAAAAAAAAACGAACGCAAAAAAATGTGAGCAAAAAAACGAACAAACGAAAAACGAAAACAACCGCAAAAAACGAACGCAAAAAAACAAGCGCAAAAAAAATTATCGCAAAAAACAAACGCAAAAAAACAGAAGAGACAGTCTGTCACAAGCTGCAGGAAGACAGTCTGTCGCAAAAAAACTAACGAACTAAAACTAAAACGAAAGAAAAAAAACGAACAAAAAAAACGAACGAAAAAAATGAACGAAAAAAATGTACGCAAAAAAATGTACGCAAAAGAACGAACGAAAACGAGCGCAAAAAAAAGAACGCAAAAAATTAAAACCTAACCCTAACCCTATGTCTCTCTCTACACACTATACACAGTATGTCCCTCTCTACACACTATACACAGTATGTCCCTCTCTACACACTATACACAGTATGTCCCTCTCTACACACTATACACAGTATGTCTCTCTCTACACACTATACACAGTATGTCTCTCTACACACTATACACAGTATGTCTCTCTCTACACACTATACACAGTATGTCCCTCTCTACACACTATACACAGTATGTCTCTCTCTACACACTATACACAGTATGTCTCTCTACACACTATACACAGTATGTCTCTCTCTACACACTATACACAGTATGTCCCTCTCTACACACTATACACAGTATGTCTCTCTCTACACACTATACACAGTATGTCTCTCTCTACACACTATACACAGTATGTCTCTCTCTACACACTATACACAGTATGTCTCTCTCTACACACTATACACAGTATGTCTCTCTCTACACACTATACACAGTATGTCTATGTTGTTTGTATGTCAAAAAAACGAACGCAAAAAAACGATTGCAAAAAACAAACGCAAAAAAACAGAAGAGACAGTCTGTCACAAAAAAACGAACGAACTAAAACGAAAACAAACGAAAAAACGAACGAAAAAAACGAACGAAAAAAATGAAAGAAAAAAAACGAACTCAAAAAAATTTACGCAAAAAAACGAACGAACTAAAACGAAAACAAAAAAACTAACGAAAGAAAACTAAAACGAACGCAAAAAAACGAACAAACTAAAACGAACTCAAACGAAAAAAAACGAACGAAAAAAAACAAATGCAAAAAAATGTACGCAAAAAACGAACAAACTAAAACGAAAACGAGCGCAAAAAACGAACGTAAAAAAATTAAAACCAACGCAAAAAACCAACGCAAAAAAACTAACGAACTAAAACGAAAACCAATGCAAAAAAACGAACAAACTCAAACGAACGCAAAAAAACAAACACAAAAAAACGAACGCAAAGAAATTTGCGCAAAAAAACGAACTAACTAAAACGAAAACGAACGCAAAAAACAAACGCAAAAAAACGAACGCAAAAAAAACGAACGCAAAAAACAAACGCAAAAAAACAGAAGACACAGTCTGTCACAAGCTGCAGGAAGACAGTCTGTTGCAAAAAAACTAACGAACTAAAACGAAAGCAAAAAAACGAATGCAAAAAAACGAACGCAAAAAAAAGAACGAAAAAAAAGAACGCAAAGAAATGTACGCAAAAAAACGAACGAACTAAAACGAAAACTAGCGCAAAAAACTAACGCAAAAAAATTACAACCAACGCAAAAAAACCAACGAATTTTTTTTTACGAACTAAAACGAAAACAACGCAAAAAAACGAAAACTAACTAAAACGAAAATGTACGCAAAAAACCCTAACCCTATGCCTCTCTACACACTATACACAGTATGTCTCTCTCTACACACTATACACAGTATGTCTCTCTACACACTATACACAGTATGTCTCTCTCTACACACTATACACAGTATGTCTCTCTCTACACACTATACACAGTATGTCTCTCTCTACACACTATACACAGTATGTCTCTCTCTACACACTATACACAGTATGTCTCTCTCTACACACTATACACAGTATGTCTCTCTCTACACACTATACACAGTATGTCTCTCTCTACACACTATACACAGTATGTCTCTCTACACACTATACACAGTATGTCTCTCTCTACACACTATACACAGTATGTCTCTCTCTACACACTATACACAGTATGTCTCTCTACACACTATACACAGTATGTCTCTCTACACACTATACACAGTATGTCTCTCTCTACACACTATACACAGTATGTCTCTCTCTACACACTATACACAGTATGTCTCTCTCTACACACTATACACAGTATGTCTCTCTACACACTATACACAGTATGTCTCTCTACACACTATACACAGTATGTCTCTCTCTACACACTATACACAGTATGTCTCTCTACACACTATACACAGTATGTCTCTCTACACACTATACACAGTATGTCTCTCTCTACACACTATACACAGTATGTCTCTCTCTACACACTATACACAGTATGTCTCTCTCTACACACTATACACAGTATGTCTCTCTCTACACACTATACACAGTATGTCTCTCTACACACTATACACAGTATGTCTCTCTACACACTATACACAATATGTCTCTCTACACACTATACACAGTATGTCTCTCTACACACTATACACAGTATGTCTCTCTCTACACACTATACACAGTATGTCTCTCTCTACACACTATACACAGTATGTCTCTCTCTACACACTATACACAGTATGTCTCTCTCTACACACTATACACAGTATGTCTCTCTCTACACACTATACACAGTATGTCTCTCTACACACTATACACAGTATGTCTCTCTCTACACACTATACACAGTATGTCTCTCTCTACACACTATACACAGTATGTCTCTCTCTACACACTATACACAGTATGTCTCTCTACACACTATACACAGTATGTCTCTCTCTACACACTATACACAGTATGTCTCTCTCTACACACTATACACAACAAACGCAAAAAAACACAAGCTACAGGAAGACAGTCTGTCGCAAAAAAACGAACGAACTAAAATGAAAACGAACGCAAAAAAACGAACGAAAAAAATGAAAACGAACTAACTAAAACTAAAACGAACGAAAACGAAAACGAACACAAAAAAACGAATGCAAAAAAATTTATGCAAAAAACGAACAAACGAAAACGAAAACAAGCACAAAAAACGAACGCAAAAAAACGAACGAACTAAAACGAACGCCAAAAAACGAACAAAAAAACGAACGCAAAAAACGAACGCAAAAAAATTTGAGCAAAAAAACAAACAAACTAAAACGAAAACAAACGCAAAAAACGAACGCAAAAAAAACGATCGCAAAAAACAAACGCAAAAAAACAGAAGAGACAGTCTGTCACAAGCTGCAGGAAGACAGTCTGTCGCAAAAAAACGAACAAACTAAAATGAAAACGAACGCAAAAAACGAACGCAAAAAAACGAATGAAAAAAAAGGAAACGAACTAACTAAAACTAAAACGAACGAAAACGAACGCAAAAAAACGAACGAAAAAAACGAATGCAAAAAAATGTATGCAAAAAAACTAACAAACGAAAACGAAAACGAGCAAAAAAAACTGAAAACCAACACAAAAAAACGAACGAACGCAAAAAAACGAACGAACTAAAACGAACGCAAAAAAACGAACACAAAAAAACGAACGCAAAAAAACGAATGCAAAAAAATGTGAGCAAAAAAACGAACAAACTAAAAACGAAAACAAACGCAAAAAACGAACGCAAAAAAACGAACGCCAAAAAACGAACGAACGCAAAAAAACGAACGAACTAAAACGAACGCAAAAAAACGAACACAAAAAAACGAACGCAAAAAAACGAATTCAAAAAAATTTGAGCAAAAAAACGAACAAACTAAAAACGAAAACAACCGCAAAAGTATGACACAGTATGTCTCTCTCTACACACTATACACAGTATGTCTCTCTCTACACACTATACACAGTATGTCTCTCTCTACACACTATACACAGTATGTCTCTCTACACACTATACACAGTATGTCTCTCTCTACACACTATACACAGTATGTCTCTCTACACACTATACACAGTATGTCTCTCTACACACTATACACAGTATGTCTCTCTCTACACACTATACACAGTATGTCTCTCTCTACACACTATACACAGTATGTCTCTCTCTACACACTATACACAGTATGTCTCTCTCTACACACTATACACAGTATGTCTCTCTCTACACACTATACACAGTATGTCTCTCTCTACACACTATACACAGTATGTCTCTCTCTACACACTATACACAGTATGTCTCTCTACACACTATACACAGTATGTCTCTCTCTACACACTATACACAGTATGTCTCTCTCTACACACTATACACAGTATGTCTCTCTCTACACACTATACACAGTATGTCTCTCTCTACACACTATACACAGTATGTCTCTCTCTACACACTATACACAGTATGTCTCTCTACACACTATACACAGTATGTCTCTCTCTACACACTATACACAGTATGTCTCTCTACACACTATACACAGTATGTCTCTCTCTACACACTATACACAGTATGTCTCTCTCTACACACTATACACAGTATGTCTCTCTCTACACACTATACACAGTATGTCTCTCTACACACTATACACAGTATGTCTCTCTACACACTATACACAGTATGTCTCTCTCTACACACTATACACAGTATGTCTCTCTCTACACACTATACACAGTATGTCTCTCTCTACACACTATACACAGTATGTCTCTCTCTACACACTATACACAGTATGTCTCTCTCTACACACTATACACAGTATGTCTCTCTCTACACACTATACACAGTATGTCTCTCTCTACACACTATACACAGTATGTCTCTCTACACACTATACACAGTATGTCTCTCTCTACACACTATACACAGTATGTCTCTCTCTACACACTATACACAGTATGTCTCTCTCTACACACTATACACAGTATGTCTCTCTCTACACACTATACACAGTATGTCTCTCTCTACACACTATACACAGTATGTCTCTCTACACACTATACACAGTATGTCTCTCTCTACACACTATACACAGTATGTCTCTCTACACACTATACACAGTATGTCTCTCTCTACACACTATACACAGTATGTCTCTCTCTACACACTATACACAGTATGTCTCTCTCTACACACTATACACAGTATGTCTCTCTACACACTATACACAGTATGTCTCTCTCTACACACTATACACAGTATGTCTCTCTCTACACACTATACACAGTATGTCTCTCTACACACTATACACAGTATGTCTCTCTCTACACACTATACACAGTATGTCTCTCTCTACACACTATACACAGTATGTCCCTCTCTACACACTATACACAGTATGTCTCTCTACACACTATACACAGTATGTCTCTCTCTACACACTATACACAGTATGTCTCTCTACACACTATACACAGTATGTCTCTCTCTACACACTATACACAGTATGTCTCTCTACACACTATACACAGTATGTCTCTCTCTACACACTATACACAGTATGTCTCTCTACACACTATACACAGTATGTCTCTCTCTACACACTATACACAGTATGTCTCTCTACACACTATACACAGTATGTCTCTCTACACACTATACACAGTATGTCTCTCTACACACTATACACAGTATGTCTCTCTCTACACACTATACACAGTATGTCTCTCTCTACACACTATACACAGTATGCCTCTCTGCACACTATACACAGTATGTCTCTCTGCACACTATACACAGTATGTCTCTCTCTACACACTATACACAGTATGTCTCTCTCTACACACTATACACAGTATGTCTCTCTACACACTATACACAGTATGTCTCTCTACACACTATACACAGTATGTCTCTCTCTACACACTATACACAGTATGTCTCTCTACACACTATACACAGTATGTCTCTCTACACACTATACACAGTATGTCTCTCTCTACACACTATACACAGTATGTCTCTCTCTACACACTATACACAGTATGTCTCTCTACACACTATACACAACAAACGCAAAAAAACACAAGCTACAGGAAGACAGTCTGTCGCAAAAAAACGAACGAACTAAAATGAAAACGAACGCAAAAAAACGAACGAAAAAAATGAAAACGAACTAACTAAAACTAAAACGAACGAAAACGAAAACGAACACAAAAAAACGAATGCAAAAAAATTTATGCAAAAAACGAACAAACGAAAACGAAAACAAGCACAAAAAACGAACGCAAAAAAACGAACGAACTAAAACGAACGCCAAAAAACGAACAAAAAAACGAACGCAAAAAAACGAACGCAAAAAAATTTGAGCAAAAAAACAAACAAACTAAAACGAAAACAAACGCAAAAAACGAACGCAAAAAAAACGATCGCAAAAAACAAACGCAAAAAAACAGAAGAGACAGTCTGTCACAAGCTGCAGGAAGACAGTCTGTCGCAAAAAAACGAACAAACTAAAATGAAAACGAACGCAAAAAACGAACGCAAAAAAACGAATGAAAAAAAAGGAAACGAACTAACTAAAACTAAAACGAACGAAAACGAACGCAAAAAAACGAACGAAAAAAACGAATGCAAAAAAATGTATGCAAAAAAACTAACAAACGAAAACGAAAACGAGCAAAAAAAACTGAAAACCAACACAAAAAAACGAACGAACGCAAAAAAACGAACGAACTAAAACGAACGCAAAAAAACGAACACAAAAAAACGAACGCAAAAAAACGAATGCAAAAAAATGTGAGCAAAAAAACGAACAAACTAAAAACGAAAACAAACGCAAAAAACGAACGCAAAAAAACGAACGCCAAAAAACGAACGAACGCAAAAAAACGAACGAACTAAAACGAACGCAAAAAAACGAACACAAAAAAACGAACGCAAAAAAACGAATTCAAAAAAATTTGAGCAAAAAAACGAACAAACTAAAAACGAAAACAACCGCAAAAGTATGACACAGTATGTCTCTCTCTACACACTATACACAGTATGTCTCTCTCTACACACTATACACAGTATGTCTCTCTCTACACACTATACACAGTATGTCTCTCTACACACTATACACAGTATGTCTCTCTCTACACACTATACACAGTATGTCTCTCTACACACTATACACAGTATGTCTCTCTACACACTATACACAGTATGTCTCTCTCTACACACTATACACAGTATGTCTCTCTCTACACACTATACACAGTATGTCTCTCTCTACACACTATACACAGTATGTCTCTCTCTACACACTATACACAGTATGTCTCTCTCTACACACTATACACAGTATGTCTCTCTCTACACACTATACACAGTATGTCTCTCTCTACACACTATACACAGTATGTCTCTCTACACACTATACACAGTATGTCTCTCTCTACACACTATACACAGTATGTCTCTCTCTACACACTATACACAGTATGTCTCTCTCTACACACTATACACAGTATGTCTCTCTCTACACACTATACACAGTATGTCTCTCTCTACACACTATACACAGTATGTCTCTCTACACACTATACACAGTATGTCTCTCTCTACACACTATACACAGTATGTCTCTCTCTACACACTATACACAGTATGTCTCTCTCTACACACTATACACAGTATGTCTCTCTACACACTATACACAGTATGTCTCTCTCTACACACTATACACAGTATGTCTCTCTCTACACACTATACACAGTATGTCTCTCTCTACACACTATACACAGTATGTCTCTCTACACACTATACACAGTATGTCTCTCTCTACACACTATACACAGTATGTCTCTCTCTACACACTATACACAGTATGTCTCTCTCTACACACTATACACAGTATGTCTCTCTCTACACACTATACACAGTATGTCTCTCTACACACTATACACAGTATGTCTCTCTCTACACACTATACACAGTATGTCTCTCTCTACACACTATACACAGTATGTCTCTCTCTACACACTATACACAGTATGTCTCTCTACACACTATACACAGTATGTCTCTCTACACACTATACACAACAAACGCAAAAAAAACACAAGCTGCAGGAAGACAGTCTGTCGCAAAAAAACGAACGAACTAAAATGAAAACGAACTAACTAAAACTAAAACGAACGAAAACGAAAACGAACACAAAAAAACGAATGCAAAAAAATGTATGCAAAAAACGAACAAACGAAAACGAAAACAAGCACAAAAAACGAACGCAAAAAAACGAACGAACTAAAACGAACGCCAAAAAACGAACAAAAAAACGAATGCAAAAAAACGAACGCAAAAAAATTTGAGCAAAAAAACGAACAAACTAAAACGAAAACAAACGCAAAAAACGAACGCAAAAAAAACGATCGCAAAAAACAAACGCAAAAAAACAGAAGAGACAGTCTGTCACAAGCTGCAGGAAGACAGTCTGTCGCAAAAAAACGAACAAACTAAAATGAAAACGAACGCAAAAAACGAACGCAAAAAAACGAATGAAAAAAATGAAAACGAACTAACTAAAACTAAAACGAACGAAAACGAACGAAAAAAACGAATGCAAAAAAATTTATGCAAAAAAACGAACAAACTAAAACGAAAACGAGCGAAAAAAAATGAAAACCAACACAAAAAAACGAACGAACGCAAAAAAACGAACGCAAAAAAACGAACGAACGCAAAAAAACGAACGAACTAAAACGAACGCAAAAAAACGAACACAAAAAAACGAACGCAAAAAAACGAACGCAAAAAAATGTGAGCAAAAAAACGAACAAACTAAAAACGATAACAACCGCAAAAAACGAACGCAAAAAAACAAACGCAAAAAAAATTATCGCAAAAAACAAACGCAAAAAAACAGAAGAGACAGTCTGTCACAAGCTGCAGGAAGACAGTCTGTCGCAAAAAAACTAACAAACTAAAACTAAAACGAAAGAAAAAAAAAATGAAAACCTAACCCTAACCCTATGTCTCTCTCTACACACTATACACAGTATGTCTCTCTCTACACACTATACACAGTATGTCTCTCTCTACACACTATACACAGTATGTCTCTCTCTACACACTATACACAGTATGTCTCTCTCTACACACTATACACAGTATGTCTCTCTCTACACACTATACACAGTATGTCTCTCTCTACACACTATACACAGTATGTCTCTCTACACACTATACACAGTATGTCTCTCTACACACTATACACACTAGAGACAGTCTGTCACAAGCTGCAGGAAGACAGTCTGTCGCAAAAAAACGAACAAACTAAAATGAAAACGAACGCAAAAAACGAACGCAAAAAAACGAATGAAAAAAATGAAAACGAACTAACTAAAACTAAAACGAACGAAAACGAACGCAAAAAAACGAACGAAAAAATCGAATGCAAAAAAATTTATGCAAAAAAACGAACAAACTAAAACGAAAACGAGCGACAAAAAAATGAAAACCAACACAAAAAAACGAACGAACGCAAAAAAACGAACGAACTAAAACGAACGCGAAAAAACGAACACAAAAAAAGAACGCAAAAAAACGAATGCAAAAAAATTTGAGCAAAAAAACGAACTAAAAACGAAAACAAATGCAAAAAACGAACGCAAAAAAACGAACGAACGCAAAAAAACGAACGAACTAAAACGAACGCAAAAAAACGAACAAAAAAAAACGAACGCAAAAAAACGAACGCAAAAAAATGTGAGCAAAAAAACGAACAAACGAAAAACGAAAACAACCGCAAAAAACGAACGCAAAAAAACAAGCGCAAAAAAAATTATCGCAAAAAACAAACGCAAAAAAACAGAAGAGACAGTCTGTCACAAGCTGCAGGAAGACAGTCTGTCGCAAAAAAACTAACGAACTAAAACTAAAACGAAAGAAAAAAAACGAACAAAAAAAACGAACGCAAAAAATGAACGAAAAAAATGTACGCAAAAAAATTTACGCAAAAGAACGAACGAAAACGAGCGCAAAAAAAAGAACGCAAAAAATTAAAACCTAACCCTAACCCTATGTCTCTCTACACACTATACACAGTATGTCTCTCTACACACTATACACAGTATGTCTCTCTCTACACACTATACACAGTATGTCTCTCTCTACACACTATACACAGTATGTCTCTCTCTACACACTATACACAGTATGTCTCTCTACACACTATACACAGTATGTCTCTCTCTACACACTATACACAGTATCTCTCTCTACACACTATACACAGTATGTCTCTCTCTACACACTATACACAGTATGTCTCTCTACACACTATACACAGTATGTCTCTCTCTACACACTATACACAGTATGTCTCTCTACACACTATACACAGTATGTCTCTCTCTACACACTATACACAGTATGTCTCTCTCTACACACTATACACAGTATGTCTCTCTCTACACACTATACACAGTATGTCTCTACACACTATACACAGTATGTCTCTCTCTACACACTATACACAGTATGTCTCTCTCTACACACTATACACAGTATGTCTCTCTACACACTATACACAGTATGTCTCTCTCTACACACTATACACAGTATGTCTCTCTCTACACACTATACACAGTATGTCTCTCTCTACACACTATACACAGTATGTCTCTCTCTACACACTATACACAGTATGTCCCTCTCTACACACTATACACAGTATGTCTCTCTACACACTATACACAGTATGTCTCTCTACACACTATACACAGTATGTCTCTCTCTACACACTATACACAGTATGTCTCTCTCTACACACTATACACAGTATGTCTCTCTACACACTATACACAGTATGTCTCTCTACACACTATACACAGTATGTCTCTCTCTACACACTATACACAGTATGTCTCTCTCTACACACTATACACAGTATGTCTCTCTACACACTATACACAGTATGTCTCTCTACACACTATACACAGTATGTCTCTCTCTACACACTATACACAGTATGTCTCTCTCTACACACTATACACAGTATGTCTCTCTACACACTATACACAGTATGTCTCTCTCTACACACTATACACAGTATGTCTCTCTACACACTATACACAGTATGTCTCTCTCTACACACTATACACAGTATGTCTCTCTCTACACACTATACACAGTATGTCTCTCTACACACTATACACAGTATGTCTCTCTCTACACACTATACACAGTATGTCTCTCTACACACTATACACAGTATGTCTCTCTACACACTATACACAGTATGTCTCTCTCTACACACTATACACAGTATGTCTCTCTCTACACACTATACACAGTATGTCTCTCTCTACACACTATACACAGTATGTCTCTCTACACACTATACACAGTATGTCTCTCTCTACACACTATACACAGTATGTCTCTCTACACACTATACACAACAAACGCAAAAAAACACAAGCTGCAGGAAGACAGTCTGTCGCAAAAAAACGAACGAACTAAAATGAAAACGAACGCAAAAAAACGAACGAAAAAAATGAAACCGAACTAACTAAAACTAAAACAAACGAAAACGAAAACGAACACAAAAAAACGAATGCAAAAAAATGTATGCAAAAAACGAACAAACGAAAACGAAAACAAGCACAAAAAACGAACGCAAAAAAACGAACGAACTAAAACGAACGCCAAAAAACGAACAAAAAAACGAACACAAAAAAACGAACGCAAAAAAATTTGAGCAAAAAAACGAACAAACTAAAACGAAAACAAACGCAAAAAACGAATGCAAAAAAACGAACGCAAAAAAAACGATCGCAAAAAACAAACGCAAAAAAACAGAAGAGACAGTCTGTCACAAGCTGCAGGAAGACAGTCTGTCGCAAAAAAACGAACAAACTAAAATGAAAACGAACGCAAAAAACGAACGCAAAAAAACGAATGAAAAAAATGAAAACGAACTAACTAAAACTAAAACGAACGAAAACGAACGCAAAAAAACGAACGAAAAAAACGAATGCAAAAAAATGTATGCAAAAAAACGAACAAACTAAAACGAAAACGAGCGAAAAAAAATGAAAACCAACACAAAAAAACGAACGAACGCAAAAAAACGAACGCAAAAAAACGAACACAAAAAAACGAACGCAAAAAAACGAATGCAAAAAAATTTGAGCAAAAAAACGAACAAACTAAAAACGAAAAACGATCGCAAAAAACAAACGCAAAAAAACAGAAGACACAGTCTGTCACAAGCTGCAGGAAGACAGTCTGTTGTCTCTCTACACACTATACACAGTATGTCTCTCTCTACACACTATACACAGTATGTCTCTCTCTACACACTATACACAGTATGTCTCTCTCTACACACTATACACAGTATGTCTCTCTACACACTATACACAACAAACGCAAAAAAACACAAGCTGCAGGAAGACAGTCTGTCGCAAAAAAACGAACGAACTAAAATGAAAACGAACGCAAAAAAACGAACGAAAAAAATGAAACCGAACTAACTAAAACTAAAACAAACGAAAACGAAAACGAACACAAAAAAACGAATGCAAAAAAATGTATGCAAAAAACGAACAAACGAAAACGAAAACAAGCACAAAAAACGAACGCAAAAAAACGAACGAACTAAAACGAACGCCAAAAAACGAACAAAAAAACGAACACAAAAAAACGAACGCAAAAAAATTTGAGCAAAAAAACGAACAAACTAAAACGAAAACAAACGCAAAAAACGAATGCAAAAAAACGAACGCAAAAAAAACGATCGCAAAAAACAAACGCAAAAAAACAGAAGAGACAGTCTGTCACAAGCTGCAGGAAGACAGTCTGTCGCAAAAAAACGAACAAACTAAAATGAAAACGAACGCAAAAAACGAACGCAAAAAAACGAATGAAAAAAATGAAAACGAACTAACTAAAACTAAAACGAACGAAAACGAACGCAAAAAAACGAACGAAAAAAACGAATGCAAAAAAATGTATGCAAAAAAACGAACAAACTAAAACGAAAACGAGCGAAAAAAAATGAAAACCAACACAAAAAAACGAACGAACGCAAAAAAACGAACGCAAAAAAACGAACACAAAAAAACGAACGCAAAAAAACGAATGCAAAAAAATTTGAGCAAAAAAACGAACAAACTAAAAACGAAAAACGATCGCAAAAAACAAACGCAAAAAAACAGAAGACACAGTCTGTCACAAGCTGCAGGAAGACAGTCTGTTGCAAAAAAACTAACGAACTAAAACGAAAGCAAAAAAACGAACGGAAAAAAACTAACGCAAAAAAAAGAACGAAAAAAACGAACGCAAAGAAATGTACGCAAAAAAACGAACGAACTAAAACGAAAACGAGCGCAAAAAACTAACGCAAAAAAATTAAAACCAACGCAAAAAAACCAACACATTTTTTTTTACGAACTAAAACGAAAACAAACGCAAAAAAACGAAAACTAACTAAAACGAAAATGAACGCAAAAAACCCTAACCCTATGCCTCTCTACACACTATACACAGTATGTCTCTCTGCACGGAGAAAGAGCCACACACAGACATCTTTTTGACCGAGGTTCCCATCACACAGCGCGCCTGGCTGCCTGTCCATCAATCTCTGTGTCTCGTTATGTCCTGCTTGGGAACCTCGGTCAAAATAATAAAAAAAAGAGGCTGGCGGAGGTGTTCCTTGTCCTCGCATGACCCCCCCCCCCCCCCCCCCCCCCTCTGCATTATATCTGGTATAGCAGGTTTTTTTTTTTTTTTTTTAGGAGAGGATTCATATCCATTCATATCCCAACTTTTAATGGCCGCGGCTCCTTCCTGTGACTCTCGTCAGCTCCAGGCTT